>NW_015387091.1:108319-149152 GCF_001527695.2 Protobothrops mucrosquamatus
TTTGCACCCAATTGTGCCCCACTTTTTCCTTATTAATTTGTGTCAAGAATATAAGTGTTTGGATGATGTATTAAACAAAGCTACATACCTGAATATGTAACCGTTCATTTTCTTCTATCTTTTTTTGAAGATCTTCACCAAAGACATTTTTCTGTTCTTGACTCAACTGAGATATGGAGTCACCACTTTTCTAATCAAAATAAAATATGCTTGTTTGCTAAAGGCACTTTTCACATCATTATTTGCATGGATTTTTACAATAAAATAATTAGTTTAAGAATTCTAATGTGGGAAAATTCTTAACTATTTGTATTACGACATTTATAGAATATTCTAGAAAACCAGCTTGCTACCTACCTTGTTCTTCTTGCCTTTAGATTCATTTAATGCAAGTTCATCTTGAAGGAGCTCTACCCTCTTGGCCAACTGCTGATTTCGAAAAGTCAAACTATCCATTTCCTGTTGCAGCTTCCTGAGTGATTGGTCTTTCATTTTCATTTGTTCCTGTATTAAGATCAAATGTTTCCTCACACTGAGTTCTACCATGGATTGATTTTAACAATTTCTTGTCATATCCAATGTCTTGAAAACACCATAGAGAATCATGGTGTTTTATCTAAGATTACTAAAGCCAATTAAGTCGGGGTCCCCAACTCCCGGTCCGTGGACCGGTACCAGGCCGCGGCACGCCAGCAACCAGTTCACACAAAGCCCCATCCATGGGATGCAGGAAGCACATAAAACCACACACTCTATGGTGCGCGGAAAAACCTTTCTCCACAAACTGGTCCCTGGTGCTAAGTGATGTACTCATCATTACTGTGTGGAACTAAAGTATCAAAATAATGTTTATTTGATAGATATAAAATATATTCATTGCACAGATGGCTGCCTTTCTTTTTTAAAAACCCAATGTGATTTATAAAGGAATGTCTCCCTAATGTTGTCCCCATAACAACAATTCTATGAGGCAGATTGAAATAAATGAGCATGACTGGTCTGTAAACTCTTCATCAAATATGGATTTGAATCTTGGACTTCTTGCTTAAGGCTAATACTACACTACACTGACACTCTTACTACTGATACTTTGGTGGGAGTTTTAAAAAATAAACTTTCAATAGGTTTCATGTATCAACTGAAAACAAACGTAAGATCAACAAATGAAAATGGTGCTTCTATATGGAAATTTAAGAGAAGATTTGAGCACTGTTTTGACTGCTGTCAATTCTGTGACAGACTTTCAAAACACCAAAATGTGATTTTTGCCCTTCCCAATGTAAATGACGGTTAACAATTCTCTCTCATGGATTAGCTTTCACTATAAACCTATTCTGCTACAAGTAGTCAAGAGGTCTTACACAAACAGATTTCACAAAGATTAAACTAAAACTCTGATACAATTTATTTTTAAGCTGAAAGAATATTTCACACATTATATACCAGCTAATTCAGAATCGTGGCCAGCCCTATTGAGAAATGTTTTTTTTAATCAAGCTATTATTCACTTCAGTATTTTTAAGCTATACCTTTACAGCTGCTGAGTTTGCTTGTTCATCCATAACACCCTTTTTCAATACTTGATTCTGAGCTCGAAGCTGCAAAACAGAGTGAGAAATGATTAACTCAACTATGAAGCAATATGGTCTTCGACATCCTTTAGGAAAATATTAAACACTTTTGGAAAAATACAGATACCCAAGACAGGCAAAAATATTCCAAAACAAATTTAAGCTTTGGAAACTTTAATTATCAGTATAAATGTTTCAGAGCTAAGATGAACCAGAACTTCTGCACAAAAATATTTTGGGTCTGTAATACTGTATACCTATAGCTACAAAATATCTGAGAATAATCTTTATGAAGAATTGAATAGCATTGGTCCAAAGAGGGTCTCAGTAAAGAAGCAATGTTGAAGTAAAAGGATTCCAATCAGAGTTCTTGAAATATAACACAAGGAGCAATGATTAATCAATATGAGCATGTACATTCTTTTAATGTTATATTTATAGCCCATCTTTATTTTTTACAACTTAAGATGGTTAAAGTATAAAGCTCTTACCTTCAATTTCCCCCCCCCCCAAAAAAAACCACCATGTGAAGTGGGTTGGGCTGAGAGAGACTATGACTGGCACAGAGTCACCAAGCCAGCTTTCCAGAGAGGACCAGAATTTATGGTCTCACCAACTTTTATCCTTAATCACTACACCAAGCAAGCTCACAATATAAGAGACTGGATAAAAATCTTAATTAAAAAAATTCACATATTAACGTTTACATTAATATTGTACCCTCAATAAAATGCTATATTTCTTTGTAATTTTAACACAAGTTAGTTGCTGGCTTTCTTACAGTACAGTATTAACACTCTTCACATCTTTCTTTCCTAATTCCCCCTCATGCTCATGTGAGCAGCAGGTTATATATACGATCCCAGCCTTCCCTAAACGGGAATGAAGGTGGGATGCTGGAGCTGAGGGCAGAAAGGCTGAAGCAAACAAGAAATCCTCAGGCTAGAATTTTTCACACCAGTTGCTACCTCCATTGATTTAAACATCAGGGAGTGAATGCATGCAAACCAATTCGGTAAAGAGCCGCGTTTCCTTCCTCCACTTAAACAAGAGGCAGAGGAGACAAAGATATGCCAGCTCAGAATTTCAAACAGAAGGAGAATGGCACCAAGTCTTTCTCGACACCTAGAAACGATAAGAGGGGACACTGTGGGGGCTGAAACCAATGGCGGCGGGCCGGCACTTTTCAGGGTCTCGGTACTCAGGGTCTCGGTTGGCACGTGCCAGTACCTTGGAATATTCCTGCGCTAGTTTCTGGTACTTCCCTTGCAGCTCGGTCGCTGCCGCCATGACGCACCCGGTGTACGAGAAGCCGCTACCCGGAAAGCGCCCCTTCTTCTGCTCCAACCATTGTGAGAAACGTACTTCCGGGTGTGGGCGGAGCGAACGTCAAGCATCACCCACCCCGACCCCGCCTAGCACAGTTCGGCAGTCCACCATCTTAAGCAGCTTTTAGCTCAGGAGCTGATCTGACTTAGCGCGAAGGGGCGGGAACTGAAAATGGCCCCACCCCGTTTTTGCAGGAAAGGAAACGGGGACGACGGACGGAAGGTGGGGAGGGGTGAGATGCGCGAATGCGGGCTAGTTGCGCCTTACAATGGCGGTCGACGGAGGTGCTTCTCTGTTTTGGCCAGTTTTAAGGCGGTTCCCTGCTGTCTAGTTTAGCATTTTTGTGGCAGTCGCCGGTTTGTTTTTTTCAAACAACAAAAAAAGGATTAAGTTCTTGTGTATCTACTGGAGCTTTAATTAATAAAGCTTAATAAACATTACGTAGAAATTTTTAAAAATTATTAAAAGCCACCCATTTTAAACGTATAAGTCTGGGCGGTGAACATAACTAATTACAATAATTCAATGAAGGGAAAGGAAACCGAAGCGTTGCTTAGCAATGTATATTGGGGTTCCCCTGACATCTTAGTTCTAACGCTTGGAAAAAATCCGGGTTTTAGTAGCCTTCCAGAAGAACAAGAAGATCGGCACCATTCGAATCTCGGGGCAGAGGCTGTTCCATAGGGAAGTTGCTTTGACAGAGAAGACATGCATTCTTCTCCCTTCGAGATGGCATTACTTGATAGAGGGAGCATGCCTGTCCCCACGGATCTGGTGAAATCTGGGACCCCACAAGTAAATTGGCATGTGCCATATCAGACTGTAAAAGTAATAACTAGTACTTTGGGTTGAACCTAAAAATATACTGGAAGCCAGTGCAATTTGTGCAACAGTGTGTTGCATTGACAAACTTTTGAGCACCCAAAATTGTGATATTACTGCTTTTCTGCACCAGTTGAAGTCTCTGAGTGATCTTCAAGGGCAGCCCAAATGTAGAGCATATTGCAGTAATCCAACTGGAAAATGACTAAGGGTGGGTCCAAGAGTTGGCACAACTGATGCACAAGACGAATCTATGCAAAGACACTTGGAAGTGTTAGAGACACTTGGCAGTGTCTGCAGTGGAATTTATTGATTTCCTTAAAAAAAAAAACCAGAGGATCACAAATGGCTGCTTCATGGGGTATATATGTAGGGCTGATGTAGATATTAAATAGGAATCAAGGGAATATTGTGATATCAAAAGCTGCAGAGAAATAAAAAAAAGATGGTTTAATAGTTTCCTCAAAATCTTCAACCATAATTACAAAGGTTTGCCATCAGAAATAATAATATGCTATGTGATAATGTAATTATATCTTCTCCATCATAATTATTGCATCAGCAGAATGCCCCATCAGCATTTTTAAGAGTTTCACTGTTATGAGAGGCAAGAAGCAAAAGGATCTTTGTGCAGGACTCTGTGAAATCTTGGGATGGGATTTTGCAGCTGAAATTACTCAGATTTGTTCTGGCTGGACATCATGTGGGTGGGGTCAGAAGACCGATTGGTCTTGTGTTGTTATCAGGGTTCATTTCAGCTTATTGAATCCAAAGAACAGATAGGATGATCTGTCATGTGGATTACATTCCTGTCCTATCTGGTCTCTTCAGAAACATGGAGTTACAATATAAATAACAGGAAGTTATTATGTGTGCCCCCTTGAAGGAGCTAGAGGTGCATCCCTTCCTGAGGACATCCCCTATTGTAGCCAATGTAGAGAGTTTCCAAGTTTTCCTTTTTTAGGGAAGTTTGTTGAAAGAGAACCACAAATAGGGAGCACATTGGATGAAGCAAATAGATTCTTCCCAGCTGGAATCCAGACATCAGCAGAACTGTCTTGGTTCCCCTGCTCGATGACCTTCATTGTGATATTCAATTACAATTAGTGGACAACAGAAGCTATTAGGAGTGGAAAAGAGATTGTCCAGACAGCTATTCACTTGTGTGGCACTGCAGAGTTTGTCGTTCTCCCTTTTGACTTTTAGTATTTGTATGAAACCATAAGAAGAAATTTAAGGAGAGGTATTATTAGTACCGTATGTGGATAATACCCTGTTTTATATTACTACTCTATTTATTTATTTAATATTTATACATAATTTTTTGGGCAGAAATAAAGAAGAAAGAAAGAAAAAGAAAGAAAAGGAGAGGAAGGGAGAAATGAAGGAAGAAAGGAAGGAAAAGAAAGAAAAAGAAAAAAAGGCTAAAGGCAAGGAATACATAGATGACCTCTGACCTTAACAGATAATTACAATATTATCCCTTCTTGCTTTTAGATGTTATATGTTCCTTCATCCTATTATTTAATCCATGTCTTAATTTTCAAAATATAATCATTTTATTTATTCTTGTCAGCAAAAAGTTAATATAAGGTTTTCAGTGTTTCTAAAAAGTGATTGTTATTTTTTTCTCCAACCAAACATTTCAGTTTTGTCATTTCTGCAAATTCTGACATTTTCACAATCCATTCTATCGCTGGGAGTTTCAGTATTTTTCCATTGTTGTATATAATAATAGTATTGCTGCATTTACCATATACAAAATCAATCTACCACAACTTTTTTTTCTAATTCATTGTCCATAAGTCCCAGCAAAAAGAATTCTGATTTCTTCATAATGTTAATCTTTAAAATGCTTTGCATCATTGTATGAATTTGTATCAAAAATTTCTTTGCTTTGTTGCAAGGCACAATGGTGTGCTGAGCAGCAGGATGAGTTTTTTCCTCCTACCAATAAACAACTGATTTTGCCACCAACATTGGTCCTTTGCGGGCTTCCCAGGTTTGAACGGGAACAACTAGGAACGATCCAAATCAACCCAATTCTTTGTGGGAGCGGCCAGAGGATTGGGTCATTTTTCCTTTCAACTGTTTGGATTTTTTAAGTGTGCCTTGGTTTTAACTGCACATTTTGAAGTTTACTTTTTTCTCTTTGACTTTCATTTTCAACTATTAATCAACTAGTTAAATGCAGATTTATTCTAACACCTTGCTGGATTTTAATGTGTATTTTTTGCATCTTTTTACTGTTCTGTTTTGGAGTTGTGAATCGCTTTCATTTTCACCGTATGGAAAACGATGGTGAGGGGACTTTCCCCTGCATAGTGCAAGTGACCTGATTTGATTTACCTTTACACTAGATTTTTGCTACAAGGATTTTGTATTCTGTTAGTTTTTAAAAGCTCTGATCTTATTTCTTTTAAACGCTGATGGGAACTTTCCCTTTTTACTATTCATTTTTTATTGTGGGAAATATTATCTCAATTTTTTCCTGTGATTGTTCTGCTATAGTACATTTACTCCTGCCCTTGAGAGGAACTATTTATGTTTTGTTGTGAAAGCTCAGCTACAAGAGAGATTTGGACAATATTAAAAATATTAAATATTAACAATGCAAACAACAATAAATAAAGGATTCTAAATATTGTACATTATATATTCCTTACAATGTCTATAAAAAGAGATATTAAGGCAAGAGCCAGATCAACTTTGGAAAGCCTTTGAAAAAAAATGCTTTTCAACTTACAAGTTCAAATTGAAAATCTAGATAAAATGTTGATAAATTAAAAATGGTTTTAAATGAACCCAAAGATGGCTCTCAGATACAAGTAACAGTAGCTAAACCAGACTTACAATTGAATGAATTGGAATCCAATTTGTGGCTGGCAGATTTGAAGAAGGAACTTGGTTTGAGAATTGCAGGCTTATTGGAAAAGACTTAGAGATTTTATTTTTCTAAAAGATTTAGAGATGACAATTGATGAGTGATGGACTGGGCTTTCTTAAGAAGACTGATGGAGATTGGAGAATGGACTTATATTCAATCAAAAAACAATTGTCAAGGGATGCTGCATTTCAACTTGTAGGAAAATTATTTGAACAACAAATGCTGGGGAGATATTTACAAGAGATTTATGAGCTTAGCGGATGAGATGCAATTTTTGGGAAAGATCTCAATAAAAACTTTAAGGAAAAGTTTTATCATTAAGAATCAATCGAGGATATTTGATCCAGGTTGGATCAGAGATAATGTTTGCAATGGTTTATGGTAGATCAGAAGTCAATGTCCATAAACCACTGCAATCATTATCTCTGAGTTAATTATCTCTTCAAGTTAATTACAATAATAGATTGTTAACAGAGGGCTTTGAAGTTTGCTGTTGATTTTACCCGTTAACTGTTTTTTATATATAGTAGATTGATGCTAGGTCAAATTGGTTGGGTAAACAGAGCTATAAAAGTTCATAAATTGTGGGCCTTTTTCGCAAGGGGGGAGGAACTGTTATCCTTCAAATATATTTATCAGTATTCCACTAGGGGTGGCAATCTATGTGTATGCATTTTTAAGCACTTTTTAATGTCTTGTTTAGTTTTGCTTTGTTCTTGTATTTTTTCTCTCTCTCTTCTGGAATTTGTATTTTAAATTTGTGAACAAAATAAAACATTTATTGAAAAAAAAAGTCCCCTCATGCTTGTCACATTTTCAACTCTGGTTTGAAATGCTTTTGTACACTTTTGATAATTTCTCTGGTGTCATATACCAAATTTAACCTAATAACTAATTTTATTTAAAAATTTCTCTTAAATGATGACCCAGTGTTATATATTAACACTTTAGGACAAGCTGGGTATATAGTATAAGTCTTGATCTGATGTCTAGATATGAAGCAGCAAGTTGAAGTTTAAAACCTGCAAGGTGTTGTGGCTCCGTCTTGTGAGCCCCTCTTATCGGAGGAAGAAGGCTTCGAACATGAATGAGAGGAGATGGCTAGGCCTCCCTCTCCAGGACCCTCCTCTTTGGCAATGCCTCAGGTGTCTTCCGACGGAGAAGAGATTGACCAGGAGCCAGGTGGTTCTGAGATTGGCCAGGAGCCCGGTGTTTCTCAGATTGGCCAGGAGCCAGGCGTGTTGGATAATGAGGAAGAAAAGTTGTGGCTGGATCCACGCCAGCGTAGGAGCGACAAGCGTGCGCAGCAGAAAAAGAGACGTGCCAGAGATTAAGCTGAGTCACTGGACCATACCCCACAGGCTATAAAAGGGTGGTGGTGGCCATTTGGACCTCTGTGATGGACAAAAGCTGAATCTCTGGCAAAGTAGTGTGCTGTGGTTTTAAACTGTGTGTATTGTTTTTGTTTCTGTGTGTTTGGAGTAAAAGGTCTTGGCAGGCAGCTACGGAGCTGCTGCCAAGTTTCTTATCTGTGAAGTGGTGTCTGGAGAAGTCTTTAACCCTCGGCTGGCTGTTTGGGTGTGTGGGTCGGAACGGGGACAGAACACAAGGTGAAAGTGTTGTTTGTCTAGAAACCATTTGGCATTCTGCCTACCCAGTAATAACTCTGAAGATGGAATAGCTCCTCCTGTAAGAGAAGACCAACAACTTGCTGGGATGCAGACAGCACATACACAAAGATTAATGTCTGGTTCAAGGAACCAAGAATGACACAAGTATTTACTCCAGAGCAGTTTATTGTTGTTTGCCTATAGACAGGAATCTTGCCAGACTAAAGCACAAATCTACATAATTATTAGACATGCCCTATGAAAGATTAGGGAAGGTCCACCCTGTCACTCTTTTCTTTCTACATGCCAAAGATTCCATACTGAGCTGCCTCTTTGTTCATCAAAAAAGACCCCCTTCCTCTTGGGACTACTACATTCCATCACAGGAAGACAGTAAAATACCAAGCTCCTCTACAGAGGTTTTTAGCTAATTTTAATGAATCATACATTTAAATTGGGTGTGGTTGCTTAACATGGTAAATATTGTGATTTTATTTGTTAATGGGTATTATTATTTTTTTGTAAACCTCCAGGAGTTCATATGGAATTGGTGATATCTATAAGAAAATAAACTCAAGGAATGTTTTTAGATCCATTTGTAAACTATTTTCATGAGAAATTCATGACGCTAAAATGAATTGCTAGATTTTATGCAATATAAAATTCCAGTCTGATAAAAAACGTGATACAGTAAGAATGCATTGGTTATTATTTTCTTCTTCCATTTCCTTCTTCATAACATCTCATGTCTGAGAAAATGCCAGAGAATTATTAGGCAGAATATAAAAGATAAAATGCTGTTCAAATCAAATTTGATTCCTAGTGATTTAAATAAATTGCAAGCAAGTGCCTGTTCTAGCTCTTGGTACGTTCAGAAGTATGTCTTCCCAATCAAATTCAGAGCACAGCACAGTCCAAATCAACACTGCTGCAATTTTCCTTACTTTTAAGTCAATATATCATACTAATTTTGGTGGCGGTGATAGCGGCAGTGGCGGCAAAGCCAGCCACGCAGCAGAGGAGGGGGTGGCTGGGTGTCTGGAGCTGTCTCAGCTGGCCTCAGCAGGGCCCAACGAGGCAGCGTTCACTCAACAGCTGCCCAGCCTTGTGGAGCAGCGACGGCAATGGCGGGCAATGCAGGGAATGGTGGCAGCGATGGCAGGAATGGCGGTAGCGATGCAGGCAATGGCGGCAATGGTGGCAATGGTGTCAGCGATGCAGGCAATAGTGGCGGCGATGGCAGAAATGGCAGCGATGTAGGCAATGGCAAAGGCGGGAATGGCGGTGACGTCAGCAACGATCCCTCCATTGTCAGGCCAGTCAGCCACGTAGTGGAGGAGGGGACGGCCGGGTGTCTGGAGCTGCCTTGGTTGCTCGCTGGCCTCAGCAGGCCCCAATGAGGCAGCGTTCGCACACTGAATGCCCAGCCTCGTGGCAGCAGCGAGGGGTGGGTGTGCTCCACAGTGTGAAAAATGATCTTAAGTCACTTTTAAAATGCTGTTGTCACTTCAAACAGTCACTAAGCAAACTGTTGTAAGACAAAGACTACAGTACTTTATCACTTTTTTCCCTTTGGGGGGGTCATCAAGTTTTTGACACCTTGCTAGGTGACTGGAAAAGCCCTGAGTTAGAGCACTCGGATTGCAGCTGCTTTCTTGCAGGTATGTGGAATGGTGTGGGACCCACAGGTTTTGCAAAATTAAGTGAGGAAATTGGTTATGGCTTATTAGGAAAGATAAAATAGACAACCAAGAATGCTTTATTGACCATTCTTTGCCCAGATTTTATATCAATTGCATCTGCTAATACAGATGTTCTGCTTCAGATTTCTATTATTTTCAGTATCTGGCAAAATGAATGAATACTTTTCCAACAACCTGCAGCAGGTTTTGGTCTTTTCTGTCGTGCTTTGAGGTTACCCACGAAGCATGTTTGTTTAAGCTTGCTTAAACCCTCTTCCTCCGCCTCCTCCTCACCAGAGCCCCCTTTTGTCTGCAACCAGCCCCGGTCCCTGCCTCGCCTTGCCTTGCCCTGCGGCAATGGCATCCCCGCTCTGTCCCCCTCACCTCACCTCACCCTGCAGGACGAGCCTCCTGCCCACTGCCCCACCTGCCAAAGACCCCCTGGATTTCCCCCAACCCTGCCTGGCCCCCACAGGCATCCCTCCCCAGGATGAACACTGTGGTGGCCATCCATTCAGTCTGCTATGACCACCGTAGCCATGGCCACCCAGTGGGCCACGCCCACCCAGCACCCGGTGATACATAAATGGGTTTTGGGTTGCAGTTTGAGTACTCGGTCTCTAAAAGGTTCGTCATCACTGCTCAGTGATGGCAAACCTTTTAGATACCGAGTGCCCAAAAACTGGACCCATCCTCGCTCCACCCCCTGCCCCGCCCCCACCCCGCCTGCCTGCAGGGCCACTCACTGCCTCCAGGGCCCACCGCAGATCGCCCAGGCAGCCCAGCAGCGCCATGGCAGCCATGCCCTCTGCCTTCACCCTGCAGCATCAACTGCGCAATGGGGCGTGAGGGCAGAGTCTTGTCTACGTTGCCTGGCTGCCATGTCCTTGGCTGCGCTGCTCCGCATGGGCCACTCTCAGGGACGCCTCTCCTCCAGAGGGGCTGCTGGTGAGGAGGGGGTCACAGGGGGAGGCAAGGCTGGGACAATGGCACGTGTGCCCAAAGAGAGGGCTCCGAGTGCCGCCTCTGGCACGCGTGCCGTAGGTTTGCCACCACTGCCCTATAGTATCTTAAACTTGGCTAAATGTATCTAATGTCAGAACATTAAGATTCAACATGATATGTATTCATCTGTTGTAAAAAAAAAAATAACTAGTTCAGACATACATAATTCAGGTATGAGTTGTTTGCTTGACCTCCAAGATTCTGAGACAGATTTTCTTGAGTTTCTAAGACTGGGTATTTTTAAGAGTTCAGATTAGTTCTGGCAAATGTCTCTTATTAAGCAAAGTCCGTTAATAAAATAATATATTTTCCGGTCCAGCTCCTAGGCTGCAATCCCGTTAAACTCTAGAAGAGCAGAAGAGCATTGGAATTAATATCTGATTAAGTAAGTTACAGCTCAAGAAAGCTCAAGCATTTTAATACAATATGTTATTTCTTAAAGCTTGCTAGATATGTTTCTTGATGATTTCAAGGCAAAAAGGCAGTAATAGACATGATAGCACAACAATTCTTGGATGCATGTTGAAAATGTCCAAGAAGAAGATTATGAGAAAATGCCAGGATAGAAATGAGTATTAGTCAAGCACAGACCATGATTTGCTGCTGCTATTGGGGGCTAAATGAGGGGCAAGTGTGATGCTAAACGTTTTCTTAATCCTGATAAGTGTATAACAAAACCAGTTAAAACAATTAAAATATCCCCATTTTGAGCACTTTCTGGCGGGACATGAGGATTAGGTTAAACTTCTTCTGCATATTTAAATCTTTCTGTTGAAAACTAGTTAAGATTTGCTGTATCCTGTTGGGTGCATAATATAATTTTGTTCTTTCTTTTTGATACACTAGGGGGAGCGTTTTTACTATATTTAGTTTGTAATTTCTGATTTTGTTGAATAGGAGAGAAATACTGGATTTTTTTTTCCTTAAAGCTTCATTTAATTTTAAAATATAAAATTTGTAAATGAACAAAATGCAAAATGTAACAGTCTTATTGTCATAAAAGTATGTTTTTTTTAAAAAAAAAAAACTTTGATAATTATAATTGCCCTTGAAAATATTTAGTCCAATCATGGTGCATTTTGAGGCATAAGCATGTACTCTTCACAAATGTAGCAGAATATATCACGGCTGTTCCAACATTGATGAGATATTTCTGCTGTCACTAAGGAGTCCTAGTGGACGATCAATTGACTATGAGCCAGCAGTGTGCAGCAGCAGCCAAAAAAGCTAATACAATCCTGGGTTGTATAAACAGAGGCATAGAATCAAGATCACGCAAAGTATTAGTACCATTTTATAGAACCCTAGTAAGACCATACCTGGAATACTGCAACCAATTTTGGTCACCATACTACAAAAAAGGTGTTGAGACTTTGGAAAAAGTTCAGAGAAGAGGAACTAAAATGATCAAAGGCCTGGAGACTAAAACATATGAAGAACGGCTGTAGGACTTGGGTTTGGCTAGTCTAAAGAAAAGAAACAGAGGTGACATGATAGCAGTATTCCAATATTTGAGGGGCTGCCACAAGAAGAGGGCGTCAAACTATTCTCCAAAGCACCAGAGAGCAGGACAAGAAAAAATGGTTGGAAACTGATCAAAGAGAGAAGCAACCTGGAATTAAGGAGAAACTTCCTAACAGTAAGGACAATTGACCAGTGGAACAGCTTGCCTTCAGAAATTGTGGGTGCTCCATTACTGGAGGTTTTTAAGAACAGACTAGACAGTCACTTGTCTAAAATGGTATAGGTTCTCCTGCTTGAGCAGGGGGCTGGACTAGAAGACCTCCAAGGTCCCTTCTATTCTATTCTATTCTATTCTATNCGCATAAAAATACATGGAAACTGATGTTAATGAAATGAGTAGCATCTGTGCATGCAAACTGCTTTTGTAGCCTTTCCAAGCAGCGTCCAGTTCTACAAACGTTATGCAATTTGCCCTGAGTGCATGCCTGGACATGCAGGAATTACATAAAGCACCACACATGCAAAAACTAGTAAACTTAAAATATATACAGGTAGTCTTCAACTTGCAGCCATTCATTTAATGACTGTTTGAAGTTGCAGTGGCACTGGAAAAAAGCGACTTACGACCATTTCTCGTATTTAGGATCATTGCAGCATCCTTGTGTCTCATGATCAAACTTGGCAATTGACATGTATTTATGATGGTTGCAGTGTCCTGGAGGTCATGTGATCACCTTTTGCAATCTTCTGACAAGCAAAGTCAATGGGGAAGCCAGATTCGCTTAACAATTGTGTCACTAACTTACCAACTACAATGATTCATTTAAGTGTGGCAACAAAGGTGGAAAATGGGGCAACATTCACTTAATTACATACTGTCTTGCTTAGCAGTGAAAATTTGGGGCTTAATTGTTGTCCATAAGTCGAGGATTATCTGTATAAGAAGAAATTGCAAAAATAGATTTCTATTGAACAGTAACTGATAGTTTAAATTACTGATTACTTTCATGATTACAGCCAAAAATCTGTAAGATATCCAAAAGTGTTTGCTGTCCAGTGTTATCAGAGAGTTACGGTATCCTTTCTTATGAAGAATAAGGCAAAGTATTATTGTTATGTCCAGTGCCAGATGGGGCTAAACCTCTGCCCTGTGTCTCATCTATCATGGCTCAGTCTATCCACATTCAGCCATATCATTTTTCAGATCTGAATATATATTTTCTACAGAAATCTAAATATATTTAATTGAATAGATTCACAAACCAGAATTTTTATGAACAGACAAAATCAATACATTCTAGATATTCAGGAGAGAGAATGACAACTTATCCTGAATTAATGAGAAATAGAGGCAAATGGATGGATGAAAACATTTTTCCAGTTTTGGGGCATAAATAAAGGCTTAGAAGAAGTGAGACAGTAATCAGGTGGAATGTGAAAATCTTGGACATTCATCATTGCTTTACTCACAAAAATAATTTTCTGTTGGATATTTTAGATTACCGTATTTTCCGGAGTATAAGACGACTTTCTAAACCCTGAAAATCTTCTCAAAAGTCGGGGGGTCGTCTTATACTCCCAGTCGTCTTATACGCCGGAAAATACGGGTATTCTATTTTATTCCTTTACACATGTGGTTTGACATATTACTCATCAAGTTTTCTCTCCCCCCCCTCTCTCGCTCAAACTCTATATTTTAACTGGAAAAGTTGGGGGTCGTCTTATACGCCCAGTCGTCTTATACGCCGGAAAATACGAGTATATCTGAAATTCTGCCTTTTAAAGTCATTCAACTACTTTTAAACTCATTCATATTTTTATTTAAGTTCCACAGTTGATTAAGACTTGAAAGTTTCTGAATTAAAAATGAATGACCAAAAAGAGGGAAAAATATATTAGAAGAAGTAATTATGTAGAAAAATATAGACATATCATTTTAACCAGGGAATCAAAGAAAAGCAGAACCAAAACCTAGAATATTTTTTCCTGAAATGGAAAAATTCCAGAATTCAGTTCTGAAATTCTCTGTTCAATTGGATCAGAATTGCAGATTGAAAAGCAGGTTTAGCATAGGTGTCCAAACAAATAAATACTTCAAGGGACAATACTTTCCTCAGAATCAGAATTTATATATAAAGTAAACCAATATCTGGATGTTTATTTACTTTGGATTTCTGCAGGGTTTTTTGTTTTGCCCTCTTCAAAGGAAAGTACATATATCTCCCTGATGTCAATGTACAGTATATTGGTCATTTTATCGCAACATAAAAAACCCAATCTCTCCCAGCCACTAGGCTCCCAGTTTGTGCCTGCAGCACATGATGGTTGACCTATATTGTGAAGATCATTTTTGCAGTCTTCTCAGCCATAGCAAAGGAAGTTTTCACTTCCTGCTTCACTTCCCTTTTCTTTGAGATGTGAGCTGGAACAACAAGAAAATTCATAACAGCCCATAAACAATTTCAGGAGAGGACTGAAATTCAGTAATACAGGAGATTGTTCCACAGCACTGGCCTTTACCATGGAAGCCGCAGAAATCGCTACTGATGTTAGATGCATCAAGTGGGGCGGGGAAGAACCTGTAAGAAGAGCTTGAGAAAAAATCTGGAAAGAAGAGAACAGATTACAGAGGCGGCAATCCAGTAGGCAACTTGGACTCAGGGCTTTGTATACTGATGCAAGCTTATTATTTTACAACCAAGAAAGATTAGCTTGTTCAATTAACACAAATGCTTTGTTTCAAACACTGCTTATACTCAGTTACAGCAGGCGAAGATCCCTTAGCTCACACTGCCCAAATGTGCAAACGGACCCTGTATTTAAATACTTTCATGTGAAATAGAACTAAAGTGGTTGGTTAGTGGGCTGAACCAATTTGTAAAGCAGAAGCGGTTTGAAAAATATTAAATAAACAAAACTTCAAAGTACAGTATCTCAAATTTATGCCTTAACTCCTTTTTTGCATCTGTGTTTTTATATGTTTTCCTAGACTTGCAACTCCTGCTCAAAGAGCAGATGCCAGTCATGGCGAGGAGAGCCTTTGGAGAACTTTATGCTGTGCATAGTTGCACCAGGAGGACCTGTGCTTAGTCATTCAAGCCTGGGTCATCTCATGTCTGGACTACTGCAATGTGCTTTACATGGGGCTACCCTTGAAGAGTATTCAGAAGCTATAACTGGTGCAGAGTGTGGCAGCGCAGACAGTCTTTGGGGTTCCTAGAGTGACCTACGTTATACTGCTGTTCAGTGAGCTACACTGGCTGCTGGTTCGCTTCCAGGTGCAATTCAAGGTGTTGGTTATTACCTATAAAGCTCTGCATGGCATGGGTCCAGGTTATCTGAGGAACTGCCTCATCCTGATGGGACGGGCCTGTCCCACCTGTGCCAGCAGAGGATGCATGCTGCGGATCCCATCAATCAAGGGATTTCAGCTGGCAGAATCCAAGAGAAGAGACTTCTTTGCCATGGCTCCTGCCCTTTGGAACATTTTACCCTTGGGGTATGATCTACTCCGACTCTTTTGACCTTACATAAGGGTCTGAAAACCAGTTGGCATGGAGCCTCAGTGGGGGATGCCATACTGGAAGTGGTTGATGGAGTAATAACAGATTGCCCCTCACCGCCTGCATACCTTGTTCTCTCCCTCCCCATCTTTTTATCTTAATTTATAATTTTATTGCCATATATATTTGTATTGTTTAAAAATAAAAATAAATATGTGAAACACATTTAAATTTGTCTCACTAGATCAAACTGAGTACCTATTTTTTCCACCAAGCTTAAGTTGTTAAGAGGCTCTGGTGGTTCAAACGTTATGATTTGTCTCAGCATCTTTGTACTCAGGGATATAGTATCTGAGGACCTGAAAGCTTAGTTTAGCTATCATGTCATATTTTCCCTATGTCCAATTTTGGAAGCCATCTGAAGTAAAATCCTACACCACATGGCAAACTGTACAACTTATGCATCAATAAGAAACGTTTCTACTGTTCAGGCAGTTTCCATCAGGGTGCAGCCATTTTTGGAGAAAGAGCCATTGTGAATCATCAAAGGCCATCAGCCAAAGCTGAAATCAGGCCTCTAGCTTCTGATGGCACCAGGCTCTGAATTGCTGCTTTGTTTCTCTTATCATAGCAACTGTAGGACTGGACTACTAAAATATGTGCTTTCCCTGTTGAAATGCTCACAAATTTATCTAATGAGGCAATACCTTTTAGAGCTCTTCTGACCTGTTTATTGTTATTTTATAAAATCAGGCAGAATAGTTTGGGTGGGAGAAGGGAAAATGAAAGAGACGCAAAGATTATAAAAGACAAAGGCCACTCTTTCAAAGACAGCAAAATCCATATTTTGGACAGAGAGGACCACTGGTTTGAAAGAGGGATCAAAGAGGCCATCTATGTCAAAATTGAACAGCCCTCTCTCAACAGAGGGGGAGGGATACAACATCATCTATCTCCAGTCTACAATACAGTCCTTTCAACAGTTCTAAGAAGGCTCTACACCAGGGGTGTCAAACTCTCAATGTCGTGTGAAGTATCGCGACGTATTGTGACTTTTTTTCCATTGCCAGCAATGGGGTGGGCGCGGTTTCAGCATGACACATCCGGCCCGTGGGCCGGCAGTTTGACACTCTTGCTGACACAGATAAGCCTCCAGGTGGCATCAATGACTCGCTAAAAGAATGCAAATGACCAACTGTCTGCAAGGAATATAAATCCTTCCATTCCCACCATCCAGTCAGAGCTGAAGAAGCTTCTTGGATGAGAAGTGAAATGTCTTCAAAGAGAAAAAAAGAAAGTCCAATTGCTTTGTGAAAAAGCACCTTTGGGACAACCATGACCTGGATGACTGAGAATCTCCATAGATATTTTGCTCTTTAATAATTTCTGGTCATCTCAAGAGTGCCAGTTTACTGCATGTTCATCCAAAATGGTTGGAAGTGAATAACAGCATGTTGGCTTGCCTGATAAGCTCTAGATTCTAGCTTGCATAGAATATTATGTGCATGCTTGGAGTAAAATGCTTAGAGCATGCTGGGCTTTGGTTGTACTTATACCAGATGTGCCAAAATTGATTGATACCGTCTTTACTATTAGTTGTGAATGCTGCATGTGTCACACATACAACCAAAGCTGCTAATTTAGCTTATACCGTTTTTGGCTTACTAAAAAGCATTAATTGAAAGCTTTGATTGACCAGCATCATGATGGGCAGCAAGTTTAATGTCTATGGGTGCATCTGACCGTGTCAGATGGAAGGTGGCAACTTGTAATATAAGATAGCTAAACAGCACAACTTAAAAGAAATGAAAGAGGAAAATGTGTGTCTAGGAAACAAAGAGAAAAGAGAAGGCTATAACAGATCTGAATTAAAGTGTTATGATCTTGTTAGGTTGATCACAAAATAAAAGAAACCAAGAAAATTGGTTTCATTAACAAACATTAGTGGCAGAGGAGCACTACATGGAGCCAGAAGCAGATTTCCTAATAACTTCTTCCAATATTCCTTGGTAATAACTGTACTTAATGTCAAACCACTGAGTCATCACTGGTTGAGAATTCTGGGTATTTCAGTCTCAATATATCTAGAGAACGCCCAGCTGCTTTAGAAGGCAAAGTATTTTGTATGCAGATGGCAAAGATACATGAGATGGAATGGATCTATGCAGCCATCTCTTACATTTGCCTTTTTATCAGCCCAATTACTAGTATTTCTTAGTAGTATTTCTAATATTCTTCCTCCCAAACCATGTATCAAAATTCTATATCTGTCTGTCTGTCTGTCTGTCTGTCTGTCTGTCTGTCTGTCTGTCTGTCTGTCTGTCTGTCTGTCTGTCTGTCTGTCTGTCTATCTATCTATCTATCTATCTATCTCTAGGTGAAATGAATCCTGGTTCTTCTAGAGTTAAATCTTTAAAATTAGGTCTTGCTGAAAGAAAGCTGGCTTGGTTTCCTAGCAACCACTGCATGGGATGCTACTGTCATTCACTGGATACTTCCCTGGAGAGTCAACCTTCTGCTCACACAAAACAGAGTTATGATTGGGTAGAGATGACATCACACTATTTGACAAGAGATACAAATTGTTCCAAAGGCATCTCTGAATGCAATGACTTTCAAATTCATTCAAGAAGAAATCTTGTTTTAAAAAGCTTTCTGTAATGCAATGCTCTCTTGAAGTTTTGGACTACAGTTGCCACAGGGTTGAAGAAAAGCATCTGGATTCATAAAGCAAAATTTCTGTAAAGGTATCATTCCATCCTTGAGAGCCTTCATTAGTTTAGCTAATCTTAGCAAGAGAATCTGTAGAAAGAAAGGTGAGTGAGTAGACACAACTATTATTGATTACATAAGAGAAGTGAAAGAATATTTTTCAGACATCCAATTTGTTTCCACATTTCAGGACATTTCTGAATGAATACAAGTCCTGTACAAACTTATATGAAAGGAGGCAATGTATACGTAGGCAAAGCCTGTACAAGTTACAAGTGCATTTTACTCCTTGAACCAAATTGTGTCTCATGATTAGGGATTACAATTATGCAAAACATAGACACAGACTACTATCTTGCAGAATATAAATGATATTTCCTTTTCCCCCCCTTCTAAAACACTTTTCCAATCTGGAATTTTCCAGATATGATGAACTTTATTTCCTATAGAAAAATGCTGCTGAATTATGGGAATTAAAGTCCAGCAAAACTGCAGAGCACCAGATTGAGGAAGGCTCTTCTACAAGCTTCCATATTATCTAGCATATCCATGAATCGATCTATAAACCACCCCTCTTCTCCTAAAATGCCACTTCACTTAAATTAATAGACACTGGCAGCAAGTTGATGTTGAAAAGCTAGTTTATATGACTTAGTTTACATAAAATGTATATGTAGTCAAGTAATTGGAATTCATGCTAAACCTTTTCCAGCACTGAGAGGACTGAAGTTTACAAATTCCCAACTACTTTTTCAATTATGGATTTGGCAGTGTGCAATGGGGAGGCTGCTTAAACTCTGGATTTCTCTGCTGCCTATCACAAGTTACTAGCTGGCTTTCCATGTTGCTCAACAGCTGGGCACTCTCCTTTCATATGGATGTTGCAGTATTGATCACCAATATCTCCATTTATAAGAATGTCAAAGGAAAGGAAAACATCTTGCTTACAATCATGGAATTGCCACTTCATTACCAGAAATTTTACATTTAGATATCACAGCCTTTAAACATGTATTTATATCTCATCTTTCCTTCAGAAATTTGAAGTGCTGGATATAGATCTTAGTCCACCCGTTCTAATTCATCTTAGCAGCAAACATGTACAATAGGATAAGCTTAAGTGTAAATTACTGGCCCAAAATCACTTTGCAAGATGGATGATTGGGCTGTTTATTCCCCAGTTCTAGTTCAATACTCTAATCACTGCTCACTGCTTCATGTGACTGCATAGTTTGAAGCAGCCGGCTGAATTAACCATGCCAACAAATGTAATAAAACACTGAAGGCTTCTACCGTGTTTTCCCGAAAATAAGACCAGGTCTTTTTTTTTTTTTTTGCCTCCAAAAGAGGCACCAGGTCTTATTTTTACCTCACCTACGGCACCGACAGCCCCACCCAGCCGGTTCACTTCTTCTGGGGCCGAAGTTCTGCAACTGCATTCTGGCCTGTATTTTGCAGTCAGGCCTTTCCAGAAGACCTAAGCAGCCAAGTACCGAGCTATGGATTCAATCCGTAGCTTGGTGTTCAGCTGCTGAGGTTTTGCAGTACCGAACTACGGATGGCTGCACAGGCCTTCTGGAAAGCCCTGTGACTGAGAAATGCAGGCCTGGCTGCAGAAGAGGTGGGCCAGCAAAGAGAAGCCTAGATAAGTGGGTGCAGGGTGGGTGGAGTAGCTCCACACCCCCACCCATGCCCTAGCTTGATTTTTAGGTGTGTGCCTCACCTCAAAACTAGGACTTATTTTTGGTATAGGCCTTACGTTCAGGGAAACACAGTAGTATTAACCTAATTTTCCAAGGTCACATTTTACTTCAACTTAGGACAACCCTGTGTTCTTCCACGTGATAAACAAAAGAAGCAGCACAAAACTTTGACTCTGATCTTTGTAATGGAATTTCAGAATATTGCAGGGAAAACTGAAATGATCCCTTGAATGACAATTGAAACCATCAAGAAACCACCTGACGTTCTTCCAGCATCTGTCACCCATAAACCATTTTTTATATTATTGAAACAGGTTTTAGAGGGAAAAACATTTCCTATATAAATGAAATTGGAACCATAACGCTTAATGTGTCTGCCTGCAGGTGAATGGTGGCTTTTTAGTAATTGCAAGAACAGAGCAAATGACAGAAAAGTGAAGGGTCAAGAAGCACGCAACCAAGAATTACCTCCCATATGGGTGTCACACTATAGCTAATATGCAAAACTTGGAAAGTCCAGTCCACTTCCTCCACCCCAAATTTGTTGGGTGAAGTTGTTTTTTTGGGGGGGGGGTGATGTTGAGTCACTGTTGATTCCTGGCAACTGCCTTGAAAAGCCCCTGCCATTTTCTTGGCAAGATTTCAGAAGTTGTTTGCCATTGCCTTTTTCTTAGGAGAGAATGACTGGCCCAAGGTCACCCAGCTGGGTCCCCCAAGGAGTTCACCGTCTCCTGGTTGCTAGCCTAGTACCTTAAATCACTACACCAAACTGATGTTACATTTCTATGGAAAGTGTAAAATAAAGTTTTGCTGTATTAGCCAAAAGGCAAAGAATTACTCCAAAGTGTTAAAAAACAAAGTTTATTTTGAAATACTTTATCATAATGAATTGCATCTCTTTGGTAAAAATAAACTCCATCAACATTTTAATTAATAGAGGTTAGCATACAAAAACATTTTTAAACCAGGTCAACTACTAAACGGGGCTCAAGGAATTTCAGGTTAGAAAGGGGTTAATCTACTGGCAGAGTTAGTCTCAGTCAATCCAAAAAGTTGCAGGGGCAGGTGGTGAGGAGAAACAGCTAATGTAAAATTTATTTTAAAAAAAGAATTTTGCTTACTTTGATCTGAAAGCATTCTTACAATTTCCATTTTTAATAAATAATAGTTACAATGAATTGGCAATTGTAAATGGTCTATCACTACAAGATGGCAATGTAATAATACTTTTAAATTATACACTTTTAAGTCTGAAAAAAATACACTTCCAAAAACAAATCTTTTCTTGGCACTGGCAATTAAACTGGAGAATGTGCTTTTTCAAATAAATGGCAGGTACAAGATTTTTAAAAATACTCTATTCCTCTTTTTCAATAAATATTTTGACTACCCCATCATTAGCATTGCAGGGTGTGCTTTGCTTTTACTGTCGTATTTGCTTTAGCCAAATAAAGAAGCTGCAAACTGTTCCAATTCAAAGTTGGGCTTTTCTAAGGAAGGCTGCCTGCACTTCTCACAGAAGCTATAATTTAGCTCCAGAATATGAAATGGAGAAAGATTTGCACAATACTGACATCAGCTTCTACCTCAAGAACAGGTGGGTCTTCCTCAGAAAGCCCTCCATGCTAATTTTTAGGAGTTGAAGAGGATCAGGTAATATTCCACTACCACCTCTTTTTTCCCTGAAGCTAAAACTAATTTTCTGAAAGGAATTTACCTTTTAAAAAATAAATAAAAATAAAGGTAAGATTACACTTTGCATCTAAAACAAACCATGTCCATGTCTGCTTCTCCCGACTATGATGTATACAATCACTGGCCAAGGGCCACAATCTGCACACACTTCCTCACAGGTAGTAGACAACATTATAGAATGTATCAATGCAGCCTGACCAAGAGCAAATGATCCCATATGTTAATAGGGCATAGATTGGCTGGCCTAGGGATGTTCTCTGTGCAGCAAGTACGTGTCACACATATCAGTTCCGCACTATTAAATCATTGCAACTGTCCCTAGCCGTTTTTTTCCTCCCAAGAGATATAGCTATGCTGAGAAGGACTACTAGGAGTTTGTAGGACCACCACACGCAGACAATACTTGGTTGAAGAAAGCTAATTTAACACATCCTGAGATGCATGCAATGGTGCTAAATCTTCCTATTTCCCTTTCTTCTGAAATATACAAAGCCATTAATATATCTGTAGTCATCCCAAATTCCCAACATAGGTTCCTTGTTTTTAGAAGCTAATGCATCAGGAAGGAGTCTAGTCTACTAATGTTCTTTGTGCAAGAATTATCCTTTCATGAAACAAACTCTATTGCTGTTCTGTATTGAACATCCACATAGGGTGTGGATACATGCTCCATCTACATCACAGCTACTTCACAATAATAGATCTCTAACCTTGCTGATAAAAACCTTGGCGATTCCCATTTGTGCTGGGCTGGCACTAGAGCACACAAACTTTAGAGGGGAGAGAGATGCATGATTACAATAAAAGCCTAATTTCATAATCAAACATAATAGCACCCTCTGGATGTGTTTTAGACCAGGGGTCCCCAACTCCTGAGCCGTGTCTATTTGCCACCAGGCCGCACAAGTAGCAGGCCAGTGCACACAGCTCCACTTGTGTGAGTGGCAGGCCAACATGTACACGGCCCAGTTCCCCTTCCCACCAGCTGGGTCCCCAAGCCGCAAAATTTAGGGACCACTGTTTTAGACATACCAACAAATAAAATGAGGATTTGCCTGTGAAAATATGAAAACACTTATTTCTCTTTGAAAATTAGAACAGTAAGTTCAGCGTGTATTTTGGCCATAGGAAGACACATATATTTTGTGAATACGGCTAGTAAAGGCAAAAAAATAAATAAAATAAAAAATGCAGCTTTTCCCCATGTCCACAGGAACTTGGATATGGCAGTTCCCTTCTTCATAGAATTTCCACAATGAATTTGGAGATGAATCAAATCTAACATATTACAACATGTTCTACCCATTCTAGAGAAAGTACATGTGTAAATCCTTGCTTAGGATCACCTCAAAATGGGGGGGGGGGGGTGCAAGATGTCATATTTTTGCAACTCAAAAAGCACAATGCATATAGTAAACAAGCATATAAGGAGGAAAAATCTAAACCTCTGTCCAATATGCTATTTGCTACCTGCACATATATTACTTCCCATTTATAGGCAGAAATTGTACAATCAGAGGATTTCCCAAAGTCGTGCTATATAAGGTAACTAAGATCGCAAGCATCTACAATCATAGTTCTTTAAATCTGGACTTTTTGAAGCATCTGTTCTCACCAAATGCTTTTATTGCTCTGCCTTTGGACTTGAAGACCAACAGGGAAAGTGCTACCAATGTTAATGATCACTATACGTTTTCTATCATAGAGATGACACTAGACTTTTTCTTAATGGTAGGACACTGAAAGACAATTGTGCACACATCAACATTTGTCTGAAGAAAAGAGACTGCAAACAGACTTTTAACAGGTCAAATGTAAGACGACACAACTGAGCAAAGGAGCTCGTAGGGAAAGTAGCCTCAAGCATGAAAATCTGGCCAATTTGTACTGAGAACTGAACTCAACTTTTCTCAACTTTCAAAAAAACCCAAAGAAACACATTTCTTTATAACCATATTACCTGCATTGCTATGGAAACAATTTTCACATCACGCAAGTTATTAAACACACATTTTGGACAAATGTTAAATGGGACATCTCTGCACAACATACAGGACTTAAAATGTGCCTTGGCACTTAATATACAGGCTTGCTTATAAATTTGTGAGTGGTGACTTTATATTAAATCCCCATGCTGTAGGTGCTCTGGATCATGTATATAGTACAATATTCTTCACTTAGCCACGTTACCATATAGAAAACTCCCATTTCATAGGAAGGATATATGACTAGAACCATTCAAAAGGTCAAATGAGAATTTTGCTTTCTCTGAATTTCTGTAAAAGTCTTCAACTCCCATGATTGGGTGAGATTTTTGTGAATCAATTCTACCCAGCAACAACCTGATTACTGAGCAACTATACAGTATTCCTATTTATCGACTGCTTCTTTTATTTAATGTAGGTACCTTTTGGCAGAAAACACCATACTTCTCAAGCATACAAAGAGCCTTAAATAACCCTGACTTAGAATATTTGCAGGCTTTCAGATGATCTCTCTTACAAAAGTAAGACCTACTAACACTGTGTTATTTTTTGTAGTAGTCATACAATGGAAAACCCTTCTCAAAGAAGGGCAAATATTATTTAACAGCAAAGAAAAACAATACACTGAAAGCAATTTTTAATCCATAGGTTTTTTCCAATTCTCAATCACTATGCAATGGTGGAACTTGCAATATTGATTAATGAAATGAAAAAAACAGGAAGTTATACAAAATCTATCTGACTTGGAAGTAGACCCTTACATAACTCCTTCCTTAGCAAAACCTAATCAGCAGGTTATTTCAAAAGTGATTCTGGCAAGCAGGCAGTTTTTCACCAATCCATGAGAATTTCTGGATTGAAGAGCTGAAGCAGGCAATATACAGAATGAGCACCATTTGTGTTTAAACTTGACATCAAAGAAAGTTGTCTACAAACAGGTGAGCGTGCAAACATCCATGCATTAGATTTTTGTTTCTGTCTATAAAATAACAATGTGATTACAAGGTTGACTCACTTATAGGTTGCTATCATTTTAACAAAAAAATTATTCTGAAATACTAAAAACTACATAATTTCTTACAAACTTAAGGCCTACACCAGGAGAATCTCTGCTGATATTATTCTAATAGCACTGTCCTGGGTGTGCTGGGACTGCAAATCTCAAAATTTCCATTGTTCATGATGCCTGGGAATTCTGTGACTTGCAGTTACACTTCAGCTGGATGTTGCCAAATTCAGGGACGTTGTAACAGTAGCAGCATTCAACAAAGTAGGGCTGTGCAGTGCTTTGCATTCTAAGGCAAAAAAAGGTCATTGGAGCATATGAGGTGTGAACATTACATCTCTCTGCTTTTTTTCCCCTAATTCAAAATACCTGCCAGTTGCTGGGAAATCTCAGGAAATGATAAATGTGATTATTGTAGATAGGTGCTATGCGATTGTCCCTATAAGCTCTGAAGGACCATTTTGCCTTTGAATCTAAAACTATACACAAGCTTACAATAAACCTCAAGGGGGGGAGGGGTCACTCCTTTTAGTTCTGGAGTTCTTATAATCAGTCCAGTTAGGATCACTGGAACCTGGCTAAGGCATTGAACTCCTACAGAACATTTAACAAAAATTATAGTGACAGAGTTTTTAGCAGATAGAAAGAGACAGTATGCAAGAAAAGGCAGTGAAGTTAAGTCCCGGACATTTACATCTTTGTCACTTTTGTCACTTAGAAGCCAAAGCAGCTCTATGTCATCAGTAGAAATGTAATGTACAACTCACAAGAATGCAAAATGCAGAGAGGTAACAGGCAGATTTGCTCAAACGGCCACTAATGGACTCTCTTCCCTTCATTCTCAAAGCATGGAAAATGTGCAGATGAAATGCCATTTGTCAAGCTGCTTTCCAAACAAGCAATGCTTTGATCATTATGCAACATTCAAGACATTCACAGGACACAACAGCCCCAGCCTGTAGCATGCAAACATTTCTTCTGCAAGTGACTACTGAAAAGTAATGGAACTGCATTAATAGACTGCAGCCAAAGACAGCTGTGCCAACTTGGAGATTCCTGTTTTTCTGAGTTAAGCTCACTGTTTCCAGTGCTTTGCCTAGCTGTTTGTTCCAACCAGGGGTGCTTGCCATATGACTCCAAATTCATCAATATGGCTGATGGTAACAACAAAAAGATGTCTGGATAATACAGTTTGGCCCTGCACTTCAGACTATCCCACAGGCAAATAACTGCCCTATTCCAACTGTGTATTAGCTTCCAATCTACACAGCAATGTTAGTAGCCCTATGTCCTCTCTTATGGTCCCCAGAATTGAAAAGATGCACAACTGTTTCTGAATAAATGCCTAGGAGAGGCACAAGTCCACAATTTTAGGCAGCTGGGGATACACAAATGACATCTGGACACACATCCAGAATTTGAATTTCCCAGTACAGTCCACAGAAACAGGTAATTCTCATACTACATGGTCCATGCATTATAAATATTATGTTCCATGCAACTGTCACACTGCATCTGGACTTATCTCAGAATTCAACAAGGAAGATTATATTATTGCTGAAATAACAGATATAAAACATAAACAAAATCCATCCCATCTCCAAGAAAAATGGAGGCTGCCAGGAGTGGATAATATGTATCTCTAAGCTTCCTCTGTTGTTTCTAGGAATGCTGGGTTAAATCAAAGCAAAACTGAAAAATGCAGGGTAGGGGAAGTAGTCTGTTAGAAAGTGCCACAGAAAGCCCTTGTTCTCGCTCAGGTGATACACAGCTGAACTATACTGCTGCAAAAAACAAGAAGAATCTCTCATGATCATCCCATTATAATTGTTAAAAGCTTTACTCATAAAGAATCAGGGAGAAAATTAGTCTAGAATTGTTCAGCCAACAATGACTTTTCAATGCACTTATTTCTGTTGCATATGGAATATAATTCCATTATGGTCTGCAAAGTGATGCGCTAGAGCCCCCCAAACAACTCTTAGCTTATTAATAACAAGTCTCAACTACCTTAACCTAAACAAAATTCAAGTTCTCTGTGCAATGGTCATTTGCAATTGAGCAGTCACTCTTTTGCACTTAATTTAGATAACAAGACAGAAAGAAGGGCCTCAGATTTGCAAACAGATGTATACATCATTGATCCAATATATAATAATTACAATTAACACAAACACAAGAGAAAGAACCAGCTCCTTACCTTGTGTTAAAAATAGGAAGAAACTTCTAGATTACCCATTCAAGATTCCACTCTCAAAAATAGGAAGATTCACGTGTTGTATCTCTCCCCTACCCATCAATTTTATAATTGCAAATACCAGTCAACCTGCAACTGATTATCATGGCAGTTTTATACCATTCATGTAATCACAGACCCTTGGCTTGTAAATTGAGGAAATCAGTTAACAATGGAAGCTAAAGCTGAAGGCAATAACAACATGTCTTGCTCTGCATTCTATATCACCAAAATAAAAATAAAAATGGAAACACTGTGGACCCCATAAGCAGTGAGAAATGGGGACATTACCTGCTTAGTCCCAATTTCAGAGGGGCCTCTACACCTTCAGGACTACCAGATTCATGCATACTGAGCACCAACTGGGAATTAGATATTTGTATGTGTTGTTTGCTTAATTTTTATCACCCCATTCTGAGGGCTAAGAATTATATAATTTAGGCCTATTTTGCATAAATGAAATATATTTCATTCACTCAGTATCAAATCCTCAGCACTAGAGAGACAGAGATCTTTTCCCTGGTGTGATCAAACCCTTTACATCTAGCGTCTTATTCTAAAGTACAACATACAAAAAACTGGTAGGCCTAGAAACTGAAGAGGCATATTGGGAAATGGCAAGCAATTCTCTTCTCCACAATATGCACATTTTTTAAAGAATCTCTTGTGCATAGGACCATTCATTCCTTATCTGTTGGACCCTACATGCCACACCTTTAGCACAAAACGACCCAGCCAATGATATATCCATGTGAATCAACCATTCCAATGATAATAATGAATATTCTGTTTCTTTACAATTACTGAGACTTCCTCATCCATTTCACACAATTTTGGTCGGCCCTTCAACGCACAAATTAATTGCTCTTATAATTAAAAATAACGTAATTTTATAAATGGCAAAATTATAATCTGCAAAAATTAAGAACAAACAAAAAGTCCTTTTATGGCTTTGATCTCCCTTGCAAAGGGTAAAAGGAGGAATATTGCCAGCCTAAAAAATAAAACATGTATATAGATATAGATAGATCGATCAATTATCTTCACGCTGTGTTGTCGTTTTTTTTCCTTCTCTTCTGGGTATGGCTCTTTGCAGTACTTATTAGTGAGCCGAGACAAGTGCTGATCCCAGCAAGATGAAGAAGAGACCCAGCAGCCTCTTTGAGTTCATCATCAATTTCTTGGCAGAGTTCCTCCAGGACCTTCTGATGAGGCTGGGCCTCGTCTGTGATACTGACACATGGCTGTGAGGTATAACCACTGTCTGCCAGAGAATCATCGTCATCTTCGTTGTCATCTGTGTCCACCTCACTCTGAAATCCTTCACTGCCGTCACTCCCTGTCCGGGTGGCCTCTGAGACAAATTTGTATACATCATCAACAGAGGACAGGGAAGACATGCTAGAGAGTGATGCGCAACGCTGTGCAGCCACACTGCTGGCACTATAATTGTGGTCCTCCTTGGGATCAATGTTGGGGACTGCTGGATCGCCCTCTTCCTGGGTGTGGTTATGGAATGTGCTACCATATTTCCTTTTCTTGGAGAGCTTGAGAGATGGTGATTTTTCACCTAAGAAAAAACAAGGGAGACAATGAATCCAGTAAACATGTTTCCACATTTAAAGCATCAGGAAATGATGCATTTAAAACCCAGCTAAGAATATGAATGAAATCCTTTATTATATAACTCAGTGGTTCTCAACCTTTTTAATGCCGCGACCCCCAACCGGTCGTAAGTCGAGGACTAAACCGGTTGTAAGTCGAGGACTACCCAACCGGTCGTAAGTCGAGGACTTTCCCTGCCCGGGACCGCTGCGCATGCGTGGTTCCTTCCCCTGCACTGGCCGAGGCGTAGCTGGCAAGCGGCAGAGACGGAGCAGGCCGACCACCAGCTGGCCCAGCTCAAGGGAGGTAAGGCACCCGCCGGAAAAGGGAAAAAAAATGGCGGACAGCCTTGCTTGGCGACCCCTGTGAAATGGTTGATCGACCCCAAATGGGGTTGCGACCCATAGGTTGAGAACCACTGATATAACTCTTTCCCTGTTTTTATTTCTTAGCTGAAATTTTAGACCATTCACTTCTGGAATATTTTTCATTATATAAATCAACAAAGTATTCTCTAAGGGTGTTGGACTTCTACTTCCCTAGACAGCGTGTATAATAGTTCTGCCGCCTGAAGGTTTATGGAAATTAAAGTTCAATTTATGGACTGCATCAAGTAGGGAATACGTTGCTATGTTATTTGACACATCTCCCTTTCTCCTTCATCACACACAACCTCTTCTTTCCCCCCTTTCACTTTCTGCTCATTTTTTTCTGGTTTCCAGGGCACTGACTCAATAATTTACCATCCCTACTCCCACATCCCCTTCTTCAGTGTTCAATGAATTTTCACAAGTTCCACTACCACTTTATTTGAAAATTGAACCTAATCATGGTATTAATAATTCTGCTCAGTCTGGAAGCGAGTGACTTACTGGGCATGCATGCAATCTTTAAGAACAGACCCAGTAGATCTAACAAAGAGCTGGGCAACCATCTTTCTCTCGCTAATAACATCTTATGAGGGACAATATTTTTGGGGTAATTGTTGATTTAAACCAAAGCTTTAATTGTAAGTGGATAAGGATCTCAATCCCTTCCTTTTGAAATGTTATATACACACAACACATATATATATCACTCTTCCAATCAATTGCATGGAAATAAAACTGTATTGGAGGTTTGTATGTATCTCTGGCAGATATTCTAAAATATAGGTAATCCTCAATTTATCACCACAACTAGAACTGGAATTTCTGTCATTAAGTCATTACGGTCATAAGTCAAGTTGGACCTGACTTTATGACAATTTTTACGGTGGTCATTAAGCAAATCCAGCTTTCCCAATGGGTATTTTTTGCCAGAAATTGGCAAAAGGTTGAAAATCATGATCACATGGCCATAGGAAGTTGCAACCATTTGTAAATGTGAGCTGGTTGCCAAGCACCTGAATTGCATTCACACAATCACAGGGCAATGCAACAATCAGATCATAAGCACTTTTTTCCAAGGCCGTTATAACTTTGAACCATTGTTTAAAAAATGTTAAGTTGAGGACTACCTGTAAAACTAAAGGGTACATGAAATAATCCCATAGGCCACATGTTCCCCATACCTGCATCAGAGGCATCTAATCCAGGATCCCGATTCCCAGAGAGCAACCAGATGCCTTGGGGAAACTGACAATAAGGGCAATAGCTATCTATGCCAATACTGCCTTCAACTGAAACTTGGAGGCCTACTACCTCCACAAGCATGCTGTTAACAGAACAGTTTTCCATGAATGTTTCTAACACCCCTCTGAAATTATCAAAGGTAGTGGACTTTGCATTGTGGTTGCTAATTCCATAAATTAATAAAACTATGTGAGAAGGGCTTTCAGGTTCCAGGAATCTCCTGCCTATTACTTTCAGTGGATGATCCCAAGTTCTGGGTTAGGGAAGAACAAAAGAAGGGGGAAGAAAACACTTCTTCCCTACCAGGAAAAAATAGTAATATCAAAGCTGTAACTGGTGTAACAAAAGTTGCTTTAAATCTTTCTCCATCCCCTTTGTTCAGAAAATGCTACATAAGTTCTATCCCGTTTCCTTTAAACAATCCCAGAATTGTTTTAGTTGCCCTTTTTCAAATGATTTTGGTTGATTTCAAGGTCAGGATCACACATGGGTGAAATTATTAGAGCTCTAAGTAATCTGAGAAGTTGAAAAAACATGACAAGGTGTTTTTGGAATAAAACTTCTGTGTAGTTGCCAAGAAAGTTTCGTGGATATGTCTATGAAATCACCAGGAGTCAAAAGACAACTTGAGGGAGATTTTATATCTTTTAACAACTTTTCCGGGCCCATAGCAACTCTAAAACTTGGCAACAGTATTCCCAGTGAGACTTTCTGCTAAGCAATCAGATTTCCATTATTTATTTCACTAGAAAAGCAATTAAGTTTTTTTTTTAAAAAAAATAAAGATTCCAAATGAACATTTTCTATCAAACTGTCAATTGTTTAAACTCAGACATACTTTTAAACATGTATAGTTAAAATAAATAAAAAAAACCACAATATTCTTTGAAAAGAAAACAGATTTATTGTACTTACAATCTAAAATGTCTTGTTCAATGGAAGTATTCAAGAGCATCATGGCAGTAGCAGCATCAATATCTGAATCTGAAAATCAGAAAAAGAAAAAAGGACCAATCAACCTCAATTAACTTTGACCTGGAACAGTATGATTATCACAGAATAACCTGTCAGAATTTGTTCCTTGCAATTTGGATCAGAAACAATTATCCAAAGAACAAGACTCTTAGAACTTTGATCAGTAATATTTATCAGAAAATGATTAATATAACCCAAATCTCAGCAATTAAGTCTGCTTTCAAATGAGAAACCTCTATACAGAACATTTAAAATGGCAGTTCTGGTTTCTTTTCTTATGTTTTTTCACTGCAAAAGCTGATTTCATATCAAGGGGAGGCAGTTTTCATCTGTTGATTGCTTTTTTTAACTGCCACCAGACTTCTTCTCATTGCAGGATGTTATTCTCACAGAGCGATCTAAGGCACGGGTGTCAAACTCGCCACACCGCGTAATATGTTGCGACGTATCGCGACTTCTTTTGCATTGCTGGAGCTGGGGTGGGCGCGGCCTCTATACGATGCAACCGGCCCATGGGCCGGCAGTTAGACCCCTCTGATCTAAGGCAACAAAAACTAGCCATACTTCTGAAGCAATACAGGTAGTTCAAATAATACAAACAAACCACTATTGAAACTTCAAATGAAAGTTTCCAATCTTAGTACTCTTAGTTTTCTGATTTGTTATCTGTACAAATGCTGTGATCAAAGTCTTTCTTTGCAACTATGAACACGTTTTGAGTTCAAATTCTTCCTTCTCATGTGATCAAATTCCCTTATATCAATAAAGTACAGTTCCAGTCAGATTTGTGGAATCTGTTTCTGATCTGCCTACCTTAAAGGGCTGACCGATTCAGACTTTTTAACAAAAGGTAGGTAAAGGGTCAACAGAAAAAATTCTTACCTTTGATAGATCGTCCCTGACACTGTTTCCGAATTGAGGTTAAATAGCAAGGAGATGATGAACCACTGGAAGAGAGGAAAAAGAACCTCAAAATTCAGAATCTATGCTATGGAAGACAAAATTAACGTGAGCTAATCATATTTTCAGCTGTTATGATTTCAATACACATAATAATTTTAAAAGTATATAACAAACTCCAGGAACTTCCAAATGGATCCTCAAATGAACCATACCAAACTGATTTCTAAACCAACTATTAGAGAAAGATGCCAGTTTTCTATTGATTCCAAACCATGGCACATCAAAATATTTTAAATATGTGATCCATCCTTTTTTTTATTAGTCATGTTTCAATCTTATACCTAAATATTGGAAACAGGACAAACTGATATTGAAAAAGATTATCCAACCAGGCATACTCATCAGACTAAGGACTGGCTGAAGCTCCCTTTATGGATCCACTTGATTACTATATCATAAATGAAACAGCACCTTTAATTGAACTGGAGTAGGCCCACTATTTCCTCAATAAAGCATTTAACTGGCATAGAAAAGATTCCAAAGTTTCTAGCATTTTCAATTTAAAACCATATAGCAGGTTATCTAAAATATATTTGTCTAAAATCATAGAAAGTTATCTGCCCACCAAAATAGATTATGCTGAATTATGCAGATGTTATACAAGCTACTAACAGGTTTTCTAAAGATCTCTTAGCCTTTTGCTGCATCTTGTCCCAGAACAAAATGCCTGGATCAGGCTTTATTTCAGGTCACACATTACTGTCTGGCGCAAAGCTTGAAACTTTTGTCCAGAAGTAAATGAAGTTTTCTAATGCTGAAAGGCGAGTACAGGTTATCCTCATCTTACGACCACAATTGAGCCAAAAATTCCTGTTGCTAAGTGAGACATTTGGCAAGTGAGTTTTGCTCCATTTTATGACTTCTCTTGCCACAGTTAAGTGAATCACTGCAGGTGTTAAGTTAATAACACAGTTGTTAGGTGAACCTGACTTCCCCATTGACTTTGCTTGTCAGAAGGTTGCAAAAGGTGATCACATGACCCCAGGATACTGCAACCATCACAAATCTGAGTCAGTTGCCAAGCATCTGAATTTTGATCACATGACCGTGGGGATGATGCAATGGTCATTAAGTATGAAAAATGGTCATAAGTCACTTTTTTCATTGCCTTTGTAACTTCAAATGGTCACTAAATGAATTTTTGTAAATCGAGGAGTACCTATACATCAAGAATATTTTGGGAAGAGGGTCTAGGAACAGCTTGTCCTTCCTGCATTGGTGCACTTACCTCAGGGCAAATGATTTCCATACTTTAAAATGCCTATGTAATTTTCAAAGGCTTTCTAATCTATAAAGCAGTACTTACGTCTAATCAATGGGAAAGCTCTTGGTTTGATATTCAATTCACTTGTATTGTAAAAAACTATCTCACCAGAAACATTGAGATACCGCTAAGAAACCTGAGCCTACATCTTCAAGTTATTACATGCTAATTTATATTCACATCAGTTCCTGAAGACTAAGAATGGAGTATACCTGCGCTATAATATTATATTATACACTCCCTAGAACAGACCTGGACATTTTATGGTCCCTGGGCTAATCTGGCCCTTTGGCTATCCCTGTCCGGCCCACATAAGGTCAATTGGAAATTAGAAATCAAATGTAAGTAAGTATATGCTATGTTCACAATACAACTGCATTGCTTTTATTTTGAAGGGGAGTGCTTTTTTTTTAAATTTAAGTATACAGTATGTGTGCATGCCTAGACATCATCACAGCTGTATGGGTTCCACCCTCCATAAGAATCCCAGTTTATTATGTGGTCCAATTAATTGCTCATCCCTGCTCTAGAGCAGGCATGTCAAACTGCCGGCCCACGGGCAATGGGGAAAAAGTCCCGATATGTTGCGCGACATCACGTGACATCGCGAGTTTGACATGCCTGCTCTACAGCAATGAGAAACAAGCTAAATGATGGATTTGTGGCTTTTTTAAAAAGTTAAAAGCTCTGAAGCTTCAGCCCTTATATACATTATTCAATTTAATTTAAATGTTTTACAACATTTCAAATTTCTTCTCCAGAATTTAAGAGTTAGTGGACAATTATCACTGAGACATCTTTTGTAGATAGCCCACGTTATGGACCCCTTTCCCTTGACCTCTTCTTTTTAACCTTTTAGCCTCAGGCAATTTCAGGCAATCTCCTAAGCGTATTAATACAGGAGTCACCAGAATCAAAACAATGTGAGGCAACCTGATTTTTTCCATCCGTCTTTCACTCTTTGTTGTTGTTGTTAATTGCGAAGTCGTGTCCGACCCATCGCGACCCCATGGACAACGTTCCTCCAGGTCTTCCTGTCCTCTACCATCTTCTGGAGTCCATTTAAGTTCACGCCTACTGCTTCAGTGACTCCATCCAGCCACCTCATTCTCTGTCATACCCTTCTTCTATTGCCCTCAATCTTTCCCAGCATTAGGCCCTTCTCCAGTGAGTCCCTCCTTCTCATTAGGTGGCCAAAGTATTTGAGTTTCAACTTCAGGATCTGGCCTTTCTTTCACTCTAGTACTTCCCAAAGGCTGGCACTATCTTTGAAAAGTTAGGGAGGGTTCATCTGGGCCCTCAAGTCTATACTGACCATTCTTTTAATGGACTTATGACTCTTTCAAATTGTCTTCTGAAAGTTTTTCTAAATTGCTTTTTGAATTACTCATTTCACTTCCTAATTGGCCTAATTTTTATACCATCTTATTTTTTATTTATTGCTTACGTATATTTTACCATACTAAGTCTGTTATTGTGTTTCAATGTTCTTGCAGCCATCTTAAAAATTACATTGACAGCAAAATATAAGTACCAATGGTATTAATATTTTAAACAACATTCTATATTTAAATGCTCAGAGACTTATTTTTAAGGCTGGATATGGCACAAAACAAAGAATGCAAGACACTGCAATCTAATACTGTAACAAACATGCACTTTTGGTGATAGACAAGTTGGAAAGTAGAAAAAAATCTAAATAATATAAAGTGATATAGCAGAAATTTTATTTCTGTGCCTCCCTGAATGTGCAATGCTCCTAAGAATAGAAAACAAAATTCATCCATCTTTTTTGTCCAGTTATTGCTAGGCATGAATATAAGTCTGAATTTCAATCTCACATACCTGTGCTTCAAAAAAATTCATCTCATCCTTAACACTTCAGAAATTTCATCATTTTTAGATTTTTTCTTTAAAAGGCCTTATGCAATTGTGTCAATTTTTTAAAGTGTATTTTCTGTTAATTCCTTTATTCAGTTGTAATTTCATGTGAAATATAAGCTAGTTTTCTCTCTCAGATTATTGCCACACTACAAGTCATCATGGCCTTGAGAGGAGCTGCAAAGCCTCTTTGTCTTGTAGGTGCTTGATAGATCCCGGAGGTAGCCAGGGCAGAGACCCAGAAGTAGCTCGGTCCTCTTCTCCACAAGGCCGTCTGTGGTATTTCAGGCTCATATGGTGCATTGGGATTTGGGTCCTGCCCAAAATCTTACTCTTGCTATTACCTCTTCCAAAATGAACTATGTAACACAAAAATTGTATCAGACAATTATTTTTTTGCAAACTTACACTCTAACTGGAAAGTATATGAGAATTGTGTAATTAATTCATAATCTGCAAACCTGGGGGTTTATGGTATCAAAATATTAAGCAAGAAGCTTTATCACCTGTCTTATACAGAATCCTATACATCTCTCAGATATCACAATTAAATTCCTTTTTTTTATCCCAGTATCATAATCCCAGTAATTATGATAAAAGGCTGACTACTGAGATGAGAATATAAAACTGCCTTGTTCAGTGCTCGGTCTCCTGTATTCTTTGACTGAGGTATGCTGATGGGGGGGGAGTAAACTCAATGCATTTGAGGACAGGGAATGGAGGGTCTCTTCTCTGGACATGGAAGGCATTTCTGCCTACAAAATATGGGATCTGCCATTGAATACGAGCTGTTCTCCAACTTTCAAAAAGAAAAAAAAACATATAGAAAGACAGCTTTCTGTCACAGTCTTGTCAAAATACAAACTGTCCCGTCTTCTCTTTAGCAATATTATCTGGAAAACCTTTTCTTCCAACATTGTACTGCTTGGAAAAAGAAATCCTACCTTAGTGGTGATGCTGGTGGGGTATAAAATGCAAACGCAGAGGGAAATGGTTGCTTCTTCAGCGCCTGTACAAGGTTTGGTTTATATTCTGGATCCACACACCACAATGAACCTTTTCCGTTCACCTAGGAAACAACCCTGCATTAGCACTGATTACAGGCAGTTTCAATAGGACCATCAGATCTAAAAGTGTGTTACACTCCACAGGTGTTTGTATAAAACACAATATATCGCTATTTTTATGTTTAAAGACCTTAGGATGAATGTGAACACAGCTGGAGTCACACTTTTCTGAATCAACCTGGTCAATGGATCATTGCAGCACCATTACTGCAATCCCACCTCTTTGGCACTGTATTCATCACTGGTAACAGCAGCAGAAGACCTACAAAGGAGCTGCCATTCCTACAAGTCTGTGCTTCTCCAGAAGATAGATTGACCTCAGAAATGTGATAGGAAAAGAAAGGGCTTGTAACTTTCCTCACAAGTGTTTTTCTTTTCCTCATGGCAGCACTGGGGTCATACTTATGGACAAATACACGGTTAAAACCTTTTAAATCTAATGTTCGCCCACTTGAAAAATTTGAATAATTTCTTTGCCACTATCAAACTTAAAAAACAGCCTTTTCTTCAATACAATGCATACCTTGCATGCCAAGCTTCTCCAACCTGTAACTATATTTTCATTAGATATTAAAAATTTAGTATCAGATTTATGTCCTGCTTTTCCTTCTGGAGCCCAAGATAACATACTGTCAGCCCCACTAAGCAGACTAGACCAGGAATTCAACTCCACATGAAGGCTAAAACTATTTTCATTTAGATTGGCTATAATAACAAAATTCTGAAAGTTTGATTGTGCTGTACCTTCCCTTCCTCCATCTTGTACTTCTTTGATGTTTAGTATTAGGATGATCAAAATGGAATAAAAACTATAACTTTTTGTTTACACACTTTGTAATAGAGGGTTTGAAATGCAACCTTCCTCAACTTGGAGTCATCCAAATCTGTTGGGCTACAGGTAGTCCTTGACTTAAGACGTAATGGAACCCAGAATTTCTGTTGCACATCTTGAGAGTTGTAACTTGAGGCACCCACGTGACCAACCCGATTTTACATTTTTTGCAGCAGTTGTTAAGCAAACACAATGGTCATTAAGCAAACCCATTGTCTGCAATGTTTTTCCCCCCCAGAAACTGGAAGTAAACACTAGTTTCCAGCAAATAATGCAAATTGTGGTCACATCTGTGGGATGCTGCAAACAGCCATAAATGCGGGCCAGTTGCCAAGTGACCACAATGGGATCTAGTGACCGAGGGGGGAGGGTTGTTGGAACTTCAAATCCCATTCGTAAGTATCTTTTGGGGGATCCATTGTAACTTTGAACAATTGCTAAGCAGCCGGTTTTAAGTTGAAAACTACCCGTGAATACAATGCTGATCTCATCTTCAGATAATGTATAAATCTAAAAAAAGTTGTTCTTCCTCAATTTTTGTCAACTAGTTAAACCTTTTGAAAGAGAACCCAAGAGTTCCAGGTCATAGAAAATAATCTGCCCACTCTGAATGGCAATTCATATCAGATAAAATCATAGTAACCACCACAGAAAGCAATTCTATCCATTGTAATACATATAGTAAAAATAGCATCATATTGTTATAGTTTGGTCTTTTTTTTAATTGAAAATTTTATAAAAGTTTTACAATATAATTCCCCCCTCCCCCAAAACCCACCCTTACCCTCCCCCCTCCCTCCCCCCCACTTCCCAGAGCCAATCACAGGGTTAACAATACAATAACCATACTCTATCTAACATTAATCAACTATTAGAATAACAAATCTATAACATCCTTTAACTCTCTTTTAAACAAATATATTAATATTAAACACAATAATTATAACATATTAGTAATTATAAATAAAAATAAGTAACCTATTATAACATATAAACTACATTATTNCATATTTACTCTCAATATAATCTATCCATCTTCTCCAAACCAAAATATATCTTTCTTGTGAGTAATCCTTTACATAAGCGGAAATCTTGGCCATTTCTGCTAAATTTGAGACTTTCAGTGACCATTCTTCTATAGTGGGCAAACGTTCCGTTTTCCAACATTGAGCTAGTAGTAATCTTGCAGCAGTTATCAAATTCAACATCAAATCCGTTTCTTTTGTATCCAAATCTTCCATAATACCCAGCAAAAATATCTGCAGTTTAAACTTTATCTTTTTCTTAAAAATATTTTGAATATTCCACCATATCTTAATCCAAAATGCCTTTACTTCCCTGCATGTCCACCAAATATGAAAATAGGTTGCATCTAAGTTTCCACATCTCCAACACTTAGGTTGTAAATTAGGATATATGCAGGACAAATTTTGAGGATCCAAATGCCACCTATAAAATATTTTGTAAAACCTTCGCCCTCACAGATAGAGAATCATGAGGGCTAGGGAGCTCTACCCCTATCAGGGAAGCTCACCCCTTTTCCCAGGGAAGGGGATTCCGAGCTGCGGAACAGCTGTTGCTCGCTGTTCCTGCGGCTCTTACGCGTCCTCGGGGCGGACGGCTCACGGAAAAGCTGCCATCGGCGCCGCGATCCAACCGGAAGTTCCATAGTTTGGTCTTCTTGCTCAGCATTATACCAAGGTACATTTCTCTTTTCCAGGATTGGCTAAGATACCAGGTTAAAATGTGGGAGACTGTGAGTTCTAGTCCTGTCTTAACCATGAAAGCCAGCTGAGTGGACTTGGGCCAGTCACTCTCTCAGCCCAAGTCACCTCACAAAATTGTTGTTACGGGGAAAATAAGAGAAGATAGATGTGTCCAACATGTTTGCTACCTTGAGTTATTTATAAAAATAATAAAGGCAGGATATAAATAAGTAAACAAGCAAATTAATTAATTTCCATTCCATCCTCTCTGATGTTTCTTGCCCCTAAACACCCAACAGATATTCTGTGATCACCTTTAATCCTCAACTTAATGGATTAATGGGAACATTTGCTGTTTTTTGTTTTTAATGGCCCTATTTAGGGAGCATTCCAAACATGAGACTATGCCTATTTAGAAATAGACTTCACTTCTCTAGAACACTCAAACATAAGATCTTGAAAGAGCCAACGTTTACTTATACAGGTAGTCCTCAACTTACGACTACAATTGAGCCCAAAATTTCTGTTGCTAAGTGGGACAATTGTTAAGTGAATTTTGCCCCATTTTTTTACTTTTCTTGTCATAGTTAAGTGAAGCATTGCAGTTCTTAAACTAGTAACACGATTGTTAAGTGAATCTGGCTTCCTCAATGATAAAAGTTTGCAAAAGGTGATCACATGATCCTGGAACACTACAACCGTCATAAATATGAGTCAGTTACCAAGCATCTGCATTTTGATTAGGTGATCATGGGGATGCTGCAATGGTCATAAGTGTGAAAAACAATCATAAGTCACTTCTTTTAGTGCTGTTGTAACTTCAAATGGTCACTAAACAAACTGTTGTAAGTCAAGGACTGCCTGTGTGTATTCTGAAAAAGCTATTTTTTAAACAAAAAACAAAAGCAATGTAGCAATAGTAAAACTGACAAAAGCCTAGAATAAATTCCTCAAAAATGCATTCTAAAATTATTGACTAAAATTAGATCTTGGCATCTACTCCTTTCCTCGTCAGACAAGTACAACTGATTAGGAATGCTTGCTGCAGATTTTGAGCTGTGCTCTTTCCGCCAATATCACCCCAGGCCCTGGCAATCTAGTTTTGTCTTTGCAGACCATCCACATTTTGTGTTACCCGTTTAACATACACTGTATCAGGCAAAGATTCAGCAGGCTGATAAATGCTGAATCAGATCTGAATCCTTTTTCTGACACCCAGGGCCAAACCACTTCCTTCTGCTGGTTTAAATATATTTATCTTGTTCTAGGCAATTTGGTTATTCGGTGTCTTTTTCACTTGGGCTTGCATGCATGTTATATTAATATTTTGTCTTCAAATGCTTGCTTGGAAGCATTAAAACTGAAGTTGAAAACATCAATAGATAGGATTAATAGAGTAATTTCTTAATAGCAGCCCTGCGTGTCTTTCTAATTGGCTTCTATTTGGAGAGGCCTTTTGTAAAAGGATGTTTAGGACGTAATGCATGCATTCATCCTCAGCCATGTCTTTCTCTTCAGACAATGAATAAACAGGCACTATTCCAAAATAGCTATGACTTTTCCTATCGGTTCCCTATCTTCCTTTCCAAGTGCTCAAGGTGAATTAACTGGGGCTGTCTTTTTGTTATTCTTAACAAAATATCTCAAATGAGGTACATCTGGCCAAGAGATATTGCCAACAGCATTTAAGAATTGGATTTCACTGGGGTATAGCTAT
>NW_015387091.1:150010-155370 GCF_001527695.2 Protobothrops mucrosquamatus
ACTTCTGGAGGCAGGTTGTTCCACTGGTTAATTGTTCTAACTGTCAGGAAGTTTCTCCTTAGTTCTAGGTTGCTTCTCTCCTTGATTAGTTTCCATCCGTTGCTTCTTGTCCTGCCTTCAGGCGCTTTGGAGAATAGCTTGATTCCCTCTTCTTTGTGGCAGCCTCTGAGATATTGGAACACTGCTATCATGTCACCCCTGGTCCTTCTCTTAATTAAACTAGACATACCCAGGCAACAGGGAGAAAGCAGAGCTGCTTAACTCATACTTTGTGTCAGTCTTTACACAAAAAGAAACTATAGCCCAACACACACAAAAAACCACTGCAAAAGAAATACTAGAAACAAGAATTAAAATAAGCAAGAAAATGGTAAGGGAACACCTATCCAACCTTGACAAATATAAATTACCGGGACCCGACAGGCTACATCCCAGAGTTCTGAAAGAGCTGGCAGATGTTATCTCAGAACCATTGCACCACATCTTTCATAAATCCTGGAGCACCAGGGAAGTACCTGAGGATTGGTTCCCTGGAGCCAGCCTCGTGTAACCTCCCGGGAGGCCAGTGTCCCCAGGAGGGACACGGATCCAGTAAACGTGGTGGTGTTCAGCCGTCCCAGCATTCTGTCCATGTCCTCGGGGGTCACAGGATCAAACTCTTCCCATAAAATGGACTCAAGACCTGCCTCCATTGGCCCGCCTGAACTAGTCCAATCGGAGGCTAACCCGGCCCGGATCCGATCGATTTTGTCATGCAGGTAACACCCAATTCTACAGCATGTGAGATGTAGCCTCCACCGATGGGTTATCAATGCCTCCTTGCTCAGATTAGACTAAGATCAAACTTTGGCCACGCCTCCTTGGGCTGTCCTTCCCCAGTTTTGTTCTTAGTCTCGGCTCAGTAAGGACACACTTGATAACTCCTCTGATAGTTTTCAATTAGGCTAGTTAGAGTCAGTAGTTAGCATTTTCATTTCAAAAAATATTTCAGTTGATTTTCATTTATTGCTTTCTTATTTTTCCTTTTTTATTTTGGTAGTAGATAGCCTGCAGAAACCTTTGAGTTTTGGCTGGTTTCTGCTCTTCAGGGCATACGCGGCAGGGAAGACTCCCCGGGGGGCCTCCCCTTCGCCGTTTGGCCTCCGTTTCAGCCGCTTTTGAGCGCTGTGAGGGGTTTTTTTCCCTGAGCGCTCGGAAAGCCGTTCCTTTGGCTTCGCATTGACGGTTGGCTCTGTGAGGGAATTGTTCCCCTGAACGTTGGAGCGTGTTCGATTAGGCCGTTGGTAGCTGGAGCGGCTTCCCCCGATCGACCACGGGCCTCTGCTCCCAGCTCGGAGCCTTGCAGCGTCATTGCGAATTCCCCCGCCGCTTCGCAACGATCCTTTCGGCTCGGGGTTTCCTTTTTGCTGTGCGCTGAGGGGAATCCCCGAGTAACAGACGCTCCTCAAGTAGAAGGCCGGCGAAACGGAATTTACCCTGCTCGTGGTCACGAGGCTTCGGGGAAGAACAGGACCTTGTCGCTCGCTTAAATCGCAAGTTGGTGGTCTTATTCTGGAAGGGGAGCGAAGACTGGGTGGCAGAGACCCGTAGGTGCCCATACCCACCCCCCCTTCCTTCACGGTCGCCATTGTGAGGGCCACGAGGCCTGCGGCCGCCATTTTGTTTAGTGCTGGGTGTGCCGCCATTTTGTGGAGGCCTTCACTCCAGCGGAGCCAGGGCCTATTAAGGCAATTTGTAGCCTGCTGTGTTGGGCTCTCAAGGAGGGTTCTGCAACATCCTGATCCTGTCTGGCACATTTCTGGAATAAGGGAGCTCTTTATTCCTTACCCTTGTTATAATTACTAACATTAATCCTGGTACTTCGTTGGGAGTTTTTCATTCTGCCTGTTCACATTAGCTCGTGGCGCAGTGCCTGCAGGGCCTAACAGGCAGATTTACTAATCTGTCTGGCTGTTTGCCAATTGTGGTTGTCTTAGGGCGCGGGAAAAGCTCCCTCCCGGACAACTTGATCTGCGTTTTTACCCCCATTGCAGGACTTCTCTCATTTAGAGGGTCCTGCTCACAATGGCAGATGGTGTGTCTCCTCAGACCTTGCAGGGTTCAGTTGCCCCCCCCCCCGCACAGTCAAAGCGCAGATCTTCTGATGTAGGCGCGGGGGGAAAGAAGAAGGCCAAAACCAAACATCTATCCACAGAACCCTCCAAGGCTGCTGAGCGAGAGGCCTCGAGGAGACATCTGGCATTGGAGAAAGAATTCTCCAGAGCACAAAGACTCAGGTCCAGTGAGGCTGAAGTGGTTCCCCCTGCCTCTCTGGGCAATTCGCCATTTGAGATTCCGCCAGTACCTTCCTATCAAGCCCCTTTGGCTTGGTCTCCTCAAGGGGGAACTGAACAGGTCGGCCTCCCTTCTCCCCAGCCAGGTGTACCGATCCACCCTGCTGGCTTTTCAGTTCCAGTTACCTCTAACACCCCTCAGCCCACTGAGGCCTCTAATTCTGGTGGTGCCCCCACAGACCAAACCTTCTGGGCTCACCAATTTAATTCATTTATGCAACAAGCCTTTACTCAATTTATTGCATCTTCCATGGCTCAGGGGTCTACCCAGGCCCCATACGCTTCACCTCCAACCTTACCAGCTGGTCGCGCTGAGGGTCTACAGTCCACGGGCTCTGGGGTTTCGGAAACCTCGTCTCACCTTGGTGAGGCAGAGTCGGTTGACTTAGACGCTCCTGACCTGCCTATGTCTGAGGATGAAGAGGGAACTTCGGATCCGGCTCCATCGGCCGGTCTCTTTGATCCTTCTCTCTTTAAGTCCCTTTTGTTAAAGGCCTGTGCTATGGCCAATTTGGTCACAGAACAGGAGCCTGAACCCTCAACGTCGACTCCACAGGAGTCAAACCCCTTATTTGTGGTGAAGGTTGCGGAGGAAAAACACATTCCTTGTCCTGCGGTGTTCCATGACACGGTGGCGGAGCAATGGGCTTCACTAGCCATTTCCACTCACCCCAGCAGCACTCAGAAGAAACTAATGTTTCCCCTAAATTTTCTTCCCTCCTTGAGGTTCCTAAGGTAGACGCCCCGTTGGCATCTTTATACTCCACGTCCACAGTTCCGGGAGACATGGCGGAGAACCTCAAGGCGGAAGACAAAAGGTTTGAGTTTTCTCTCCGCAGAACTCATCAGGCCTCTGCCTGGGCCATCAAGGCGGCGACTTCCTCATCCTTCTTTGCGAGGACCTCCATCATGTGGCTCCGTGAGTTACAGGCTTTACTTTCCCCTGATCAGGTGCGTGCGCAACAATACCTGGGGAAGCTGCTGGCTGCTGCGGAATACATGGCAGACGCATCCCTCCACGCGGTCAAGCAATCTGCAAGGTCTATAGCGACCACGGTAGCGTCTCGCAGACTCTTGTGGCTTAAGCAGTGGAGGACTGATCTCAGGTCAAAGTGGCGTCTGTCTACGGACGCGTACAAGGGGGGTCAGCTATTTGGGGCGGTTTTAGAACCGCACCTTGTTGAAGGTAAGGACAAAAGAAAAACATTGGCTCACCCCTCCAAAAAGGTGGACAGGAGACCGCAACAGGAGTTTCGCAGGCAGTCCTTTCGGGCTGGAACTTCCTGGGACTGGCGCCAGCCCTTTCGGGCAGGGCAGCCCTGGGAGGGATCCAGAGGTTCCTGATCCTTTTCCCCCAGACAGGATCGGCAACAGGGCCGCCAGAACGCAGGAACCAAAGGACAGTTCCAGTATAAGCGCCCATTCCGGGGAACTGGAGGACGTCCTTTCAGGAAGTCCAAGTGACGCCATTGTGGTTCCTCCCATAGGCGGTCGATTGTCTCTGTTCACCGACGTTTGGGAGGCCACCACCAACAATGCTTGGGTACGAGAGACCATAAGGCTAGGACTAGCCTTAGAATTCCACTCCATTCCCCCAGACAGGTTCGTCCGGTGTCCAGCCTTGAAACATGCAAACAGGGCGAGACTAGTCTCACAGGCCATCTCCCACCTGTTAGAAATAAAGGCCATAGAGCCGGTTCCTCGGGAGCAAAGGGGAAAGGGGTTTTACTCCATCCTCTTTGTGGTCCCCAAGGCATCGGGAGGTTGGAGAGCCATCTTGGACCTGAAGGGACTGAACCATTTCATAGCCTACAGGCGATTCAAAATGCAGTCCCTCAGATCNCGGATCCAGTAAACATGTGGTGGTGTTCAGCCGTCCCAGCATTCTGTCCATGTCCTCGGGGGTCACAGGATCAAACTCTTCCCATAAAATGGACTCAAGACCTGCCTCCATTGGCCCGCCTGAACTAGTCCAATCGGAGGCTAACCCGGCCCGGATCCGATCGATTTTGTCATGCAGGTAACACCCAAATTCCTCTGCCTGGCCTCCCGGGAGGTTACACGAGGATGGCTCCAGGGAATCGTCAACGCTTCTTTGAGTGAGGGGTTCTTGCCGGCTGCCTTGAAAGAGGCTGTGGTGAGACCCCTCCTCAAGAAGCCCTCCCTGGACCCGGCTACTTTGGCCAACTACCGGCCTGTCTCCAACCTTCGCTTTCTTGCGAAGATTGTTGAGAGTGTGGTGGCACGACAGCTCCCTCAGCACCTGGAAGAAACTGTCTATCTAGACTCGCGCCAGTCCGGCTTCCGGCCTGGGCACAGCACAGAAACGGCATTGGTCGCGTTGGTTGATGATCTCTGGAGGGCTCGGGATAGGGGCTGTTCCTCTATCCTAGTCCTGTTAGACCTCTCAGCGGCTTTTGATACCATTGACCATGGTATCTTGTTGCACCGGTTAGGGGGGTTGGGGTTGGGGGGCAGCGTTTTATGGTGGTTCTCCTCCTACCTCTCGGACCGGACGCAATTTGTGTTGGCAGGGGGGCAGAGGTCAACCTCAAGGCGCCTCACTTGTGGGGTACCACAGGGGTTGGTCCTCTCGCCTCTCCTGTTCAACATTTATATGAAGCCACTGGGTGAGATGGGGCGTTGTCTTACCTGAACGCCTTTTCTCAGCAAAGAGGAATGTAGACTCCACGTGTGGGTGTTAATTGTCCTCTAGCCCAATCAGACCAAACAATCAAAGTCGCCACGCCCCTTCAGGGTCTGAGCATGCCCAGTTTCGAAAAAGGGCGAAGCCAGTGATTGTTCCGTACGACGTGATGGCTCCTGAAGAATTGACACTGACCTGACTGCTAACTAAGCAGGGAGGGAGTGGAGTCTACATTCCTCTTTGCTGAGAAAAGGCGTTCAGGTAAGACAACGCCCCTTCTCCAGCAAAGGGAGGAATGTAGACTCCACGTGTGGGACATACCAAAGCCATGAAAAGGTCCCATGGGAGGGTTGCAGGCAGGTTATGTGTCGTCATTAAAT
>NW_015387091.1:159675-197213 GCF_001527695.2 Protobothrops mucrosquamatus
GTGGTTTCGGGGTGGAGTTTCATCAGTACGCAGATGACACCCAGCTGTACATCTCCACCCCGGACCACCCCAACGATGCCGCGGAAGTGATGTCCCGGTGCCTGGAGGCCGTGCGAGTCTGGATGGGGAGGAACAGGCTTCGTCTCAACCCGTCCAAGACCGAGTGGCTGTGGTTTCCGGCGTCACGTCATAGCCAGTTTGTCTGGCTATCGGGGGCGAGTCATTAGCCCCCGCAACCTGGGCGGCCTCCTGGATGCTCGGCTGTCTTTAGACGATCATGTGACGGCCGTGGTCAGGGGGGCTTTTCATCAGGCTCGCCTGATACGCCAGTTGCGCCCCTTTCTGGATCGGGACGCCCTACGCACAGTCACTCAAGCCCTCGTTGTTTCCCGCCTGGACTATTGCAATGCTCTCTACATGGGGCTCCCCTTGAGGTGCACCCGGAGTCTCCAGCTAGTTCAGAATGCGGCTGCGCGGGGGATTTTGGGGGCCTCTAGATGCTCCCATGTAACACCTCTCCTGCGCGAGCTGCACTGGCTGCCGGTGGCCTTCCGGGTGCGCTGCAAGGTGTTAGTAACAACTTTTAAAGCGCTCCATGGCAATGGACCTAGGTATTTGCAAGACCGCCTCCTACCAAACACCTCCCTTCGGCCAGTCCGCTCCCACAGAGGGCCTCCTTAGAGTGCCGTCGGCCAGACAATGCCGGCTGGCGACCCCCAGGGGGAGAGCCTTCTCCGTGGCAGCTCCTGCCCTCTGGAATGACCTACCCTCCGACCTACGTACAGTTGCGGACCTGCGCCTTTTTCGCCGAGCCCTGAAGGCCCGTCTATTCCGTGCAGCCGGCCTGGCGTAGCTTGATTATGTTTCAGTGGGGGGTTTTTTACGGGTGTGTTTTTAGAACAGGCCCGTTATTTAATTCGATTTTAAAACAAACTATTTATTACCGTGGTTTTTAGTATCGCCTGTTCACCGCCCTGAGTCCCGCAAGGGAGATAGGGCGGTATATAAATTTAATAAATAAATAAATTTAATAAATAAATAAGGTCCCTTCCAGCTCTATTCTATTCTATTCTATTCTATTCTATTCTATTCTATTCTATTCTATTCACAACCGTTCCTTATATGTTTTAGCCTCCAGTCCCCTAATCATCTTTGTTGCTCTTCTCTGTATTCTTTCTAGAGTCTCAGCATCTTTTTTACATTGTGGTGACCAAAACTGGATGCAGTATTCCAAGTGTGGCCTTACTAAGGCATTGTAAAGTGGTATTAATACTTCACATGATCTTGATTCTATCCCTCTGTTAATGCAGCCTAGCACTGTGTTGGCTTTTTGGGCAGCTGCAGCACACTGCTGGCTCATATTTAAGTGATTGTCCACTAGGACTCCGAGATCCCTCTCACAGTTGAGCAAGGTACCACCTATACTATACCTGTGCATTTGGTTTTTCTTGCCTAAATGTAGAATCTTACTTTTTTCACCATTGAATTTCATTTTGTTAGATAGCGCCCAGTGTTCAAGTCTGTCCAGATCCTCCTGTATCTTAAGCCTATCTTCTGGAGTGTTGGCTATTCCTGCCAGCTTGGTGTCGTCTGCAAATTTGATGAGTTCCCCATCTATCCCCTCATCCAAATCATTGATGAAGATGTTGAAGAGCATCTTTATATATAGCTGCCCTTCTTGAACCAAACTCTGGGTGTCTCATAACCCCAAAATAAAACAAAATCTATCTACAATAATAAAACATCAAAACAAGAAGATTTGGCATCACAACTACCTTTCCCATGCAACCCACAAGTTCATCTCATCAATCTCAACCTAACCCAATGTTTGGAGAAAAAGACAGATCTTAAGTATTTTTCAGAAGGTTGAGTGGAGAATACTAATCCTCTGGGGGAAGGGTATTCCATATGACAGTTGCTGCCACAGAAATGGCATGTTTTCTAAGATAACAACATTTAACGGAGGGGATTAGGCATGCCCGTTCTATCCAATCTGAGAGGCAGTCATAAAAATAACCGAGTCATATAGGGCTTTAATCCAGTAATAATTTCACCCAGAAGAATATTGGAAGCCAATGCAACTCACACAAAAGGTGTAACATGTGTTCATGACACTAAATTCTGGATCAGTTGTAATTCCGGGTGGTCTTCAAGGGCAATTCCATGTAGAGTGTGTTTCAATAAACCAAAAGTTAGCTATTGTTTTTCAAGAAAAAAGTGTCCAACTTGATTCTATCCAGATAATTTGGAACAAGCCCCAGAATTCCCAGTGAGCATGTGTGATTTATGTTCATGTGTCCAATAGCTTTAGCAGAAATTTTCAAAGAACATACTGCTTTTGGAATATTGCAAGTCTTTTCTGGATGGAAAGAATTCCTTTAGAGGAAGTCTGTGCTGATTCCTATGCCAGTTCCTATGGACAACCATCCTTTCTACATCATATATAGCCCCAGGCTGTTTTTCCAAATCGAACTGCTGAAATTCAGTAGAAAAACAAAGAAATTTGATGCATAAGCTCTCAACAGTTTGGAGAAGGCTGTGATAGTACTCAATTAGAGATTCCCCTGGAATGTGTATTTGTTTAGCAAATCTCATTTACCTAAGCATTGTGTATCTTACCCTGCTTTGTTCAGAATACTTCTGTTAGTAACTTTTTTTTAATGATCTGATCCCTTTTAACATTTGGATCAATATTACAAACAGCATTTCATCAATATAGCAAAGTTTAACATCTGTGGTACATTTGGGAGATCAACCGGTTGGCTGAACCTTTGTGACATCTCTGCGAAGAGATCTGGATGCAGATGCCATTCCGAGTGATCCATGGTCGACCTGCTCAGGAAGTCCGCTTGCCAGTTCGCCTCCTCCGAAATGTGCTTGGCCCTGAGGGAGGAAAGGTTGGACTCTGCCCAGGAGCCCAGTAACTGGGCCTCGGCCATGAGGGATCTGGACCGGGTACCCCCTTGCCGGTTCACGTGGGCCTTTGCTAGGACTAGCTAAGGACTAGCATGTGCTGTTTCGCAACTTTGTTGCGTAAGTGGCGGAGAGCCAGGTGTATGGCTCTGAGCTCCAACCAGTTGATGTTGTGGCTCAGGTCTGCTCGGGACCATCGGCCCTGAGCAAACTGAGACCGAAGGTGAGCTCCCCAACTGAACAGACTGGCATCCGTCGTAAGTGTGAGACGGACGGGTTCCTTGAAGAGTGACCCTCTGGCTACCGCTGGCGAGAACCACGAGCGGAGGGATCTTAGGGTTTGGGTAGGAACCCTCACCTGTTGGTTGGATGAACTGGTTCCCAACCTCTGGAAGGGGAGCAGAAACCATTGGAGACTCCTGGAATGGAGTCTGGCCCAAGGGACTATGGCAATACAAGAAACCATCTTTCCCAGGAGTTGGGAAAGTAGGGCCAGCGACACTACACGTTCCCTGCATATCTTGAGTGCTAGTTCCCAGATACTGTCCCAACGCTCTTGTGATAGATAAACCAGGCAACCGACTGTGTCTATGACGGCGCCCAGGTGTAGGATTCGGGTCGAGGAAACTGTATGACTCTTTTGGAAGTTCACCGAGAATCCGTGCTGTTGAAGGACCTGGATTGACAAACTCAGGTCCGACTGGGCCGCCAGAAGGGAGGACAACTGGATGAGAATGTCGCCCAGGTAGCATTGAATGTGTACCGGCACCAGTCTTAGGTGTGCCGCAAGCACCGCCAGGATTTTGGTGAACACTCTGGGAGCCGAGGAGAATCTGAATGGTAGGGCCCTGTACTGGTAGTGGTGGCCCATATAACAGAACCTGAGGAACCGCTGGTGGTCGGGAAGGATAGGGATGTGGAGATACGCTTCCGTGAGTTCTATGGACGTCAGGAAGTCTCCTTTTCTGATGCTGCCCAGGATGGACTGGAGAGTTTGCATTTTGAATTTCCGGTATGCAATGTGGGAATTTAGACCCTTGAGGTCTAGAATCACCCTCCATCCCCCCAGAGCCCTTGGGAACCACGAAGAGGATGGAATAGAATCCCTCTCCCTTCTGACCAACCGGTACCGGTTCTATGGCTCTTATGTCTAGAAGATGATGAATGGCCTCTTGCATGAGGCCCCGTTTGATTGAATTATGTGACTGGGGGCAAGAGATGAAGCGCCCCGGTGGACTGGACACGAATTCCAGGGACAGACCGAATTGGACAGTTTGGAGGACCCAGGAATCTGTGGTGGTGAGCTCCCACTGGTGAAAAAAGAGGGATAACCTGCCACCTATGGGAGGGGCAGCCCAGGAGTCACTTGGACCTCCTGAAGGGGCGACCTCCCCCACGAAAGGGCCGCTTGCCCTGGTACTGTTGCCTGGATCTGAAACCAGGTCTGTCGGATGGACGATCCTGTCTGGCCGTGAAGGGGCAGGGAGGCTGTGAGACTCCCGAGCCTGTTCCTGGCCGAAAGAACTGCCTGCAGGTGTACAGGTAAGCGCGCCTGTCAGTCCGCCTGTTGAGATGTGTCATGACCTTCCGTTTATCCTTATTTTCAATCAAATAAGGATTTAGGACCTCTCCAAATAAATGTCCTCCTTGATAAGGGGCCGCAGCCAGGCGCCACTTAGATTTGGTGTCGGCTTGCCAATGTTTAAGCCATAGCATCCTACGTGCTGAGACATTGGATGCAATGGACTTGGATGAAAATCTGGCCGCCTGCAAAGTAGCGTCAGAGGCATACTCTGTCGCTGCGACCAGCTTACTCAGATCCTGGTGAGTACGTATCTCCTCTGGAGGGATCCTGGCTTGAAGTTGACGGAGCCAGAGGAGAGAGGTTCTGGTAAAGAAGGAAGCGAAAGAGGCTGTTCTTACTGCCCACGCCACCGCCTGGTGGGTCCTGCGGAAGGCCAATTCCCATCTCCTGTCCTCCATCTTCAGTGCCTCAGCCAAATCTCCCGACACTGTTGACGAGGACACTAGAGGGGCCAAAGGTTTGTCCACCTTTGGCACCTCCAGGGCGTCAGTCAAATCTGGCGCCGTGCTGAACAATTTTCTGTCAGTTCCTCCCAGAGAGGGAAAGGTACCCAGTGAGACCCATTGCTTCCGAACAGCACTCAGGAGGAGGGATGGACAAGGGACATGGTGTTGAGTCGCCACCGTCTAGAAGAACATCGGATTTGGGTCTGAAGTGGGCAGAGGGTCCGGTTGAGGGAGGCCTATGTTGGCCGTCGTGCTGGCCTTTCACAGAAGTGGCAGAAAAAGAGCTGGATTGAAGAGACCTCCAGGTGGAGGAGGTTCTGGAGGGTCCTCCTCCTCCGACCATGGGATGTCTGGCTGGTCTTGCTCTGCTGGAGAAGAGGCCCCGCTATACGAAGAACAGGAAGATGAGGAGGGACCATGGTACACAGGAGGCCCTGACTGGGGAAAATAAGATGGAGGTACAGATGCCATTGTCTCCGTCCCGGGCAAGCGGTAGGACCTTGTGGCAAGTGCCTGGTCAACCGCCCGAGAGATCAGAGCTTCCAGGTAATCGTCAGGGGGGAGTGCCTGTGGCAGCCATAGGGGTAAAAGTGGCCTCTGGTCCCAGATGTGCGGTGGTGATGTCATGACCCGCCCTGGGGGAAGGGGTGTGTGAAATGGGATGTTCCTGCAGGGACCATACCCCCTGAGTGGAGGTCAAAGGCCCCAGCGGAAGGTCAAAGTCCGGGGCCCCTGCCTGTTCTGTTTTTGCCCTGGCCTGCCTCTGCACTCTGGAGAATTCCTTTTCCAGGGCCTGGTGCCTCCTGCTCGCCTGTTTCTCCGCCAATTTTGAGGGCTTCTTGGAAATGGCCTTTGCCTTGGCCTTGATCCTGTCTGCCACCTCCTGTTTGGAGGATTTGTGCCTTTCCTGGCCAGAGGATGGGGAGGTGTTGGTCGTAAGTTCAGGCACCGTGGAGTCCTCCATCCTGAAGGGAGCTCTGAGAGGGAGCTCTGGCAGGGGATCAATTGGTGAGTTGGCTAAAGCAGCTGGAGCAGGGAAGGTGCGCTGCTCCCCTGGCCACTTGACCGGTAACTCAGTGCCTCCTTGATGACTTGGAGGCGACGAGGGAGAGGTCAGTACGCTCGCCGGTTGGGTCAATCTGCGGCAGAGGCCATGACAGCCAACTGGAGTGCAGCCCGCTGAAATATTTTTTGGGTGGCCAGGTCAAGGAAATTATTTGCACCAGAGAGGCCCAAGTTGTTTGAGCCCAGAGTGGCCCACTGCCGGCCTGAATTACAACCCAGGGTACCTTCGTGCAAGCGTCTGCCATGTGTACAAAATGGCAGCCGCCCGGCCTGCAAACGACAGCTAAAATGGCGGTCATGAGGTTAATGATGCCTATGCGAGTTTCGAGCGTCAAAGTGGTCAGGGAGGAAGGGGCCGGTAAGGCTAGGTTAGCGGTTGCGGCCACGACAAAGGGGTGGCTTTTGATGTAAGTAAAGGCCGAAAGGCCTGACGTTCCCCTCAGGCGAGGACGACGGGCGCGCTCAAAATGGCGTCCGCCCAGGGCGAAATGTGATCGTCAAGGATGGATCGCAATTGCGAGAAAGGGAACGAAGGTGTTTGGCACTGATGCAAGGCCTATTTCCTCACTGGCAACTGAAGAAACGGCCAGACGAGGAGCCTCCGTTCCCCTCCGGGGATCCAGCGATTGTTCGGCCCGTTCGCAGCAGCCAAAATGACGGCCGCGACGAACGAGGAGAGAAGCAATGAACCGGAGGCCAAGGGCCTCATGTATCTCTCCAGGGAAGCCGAGGAAAGATTAGGGCCGGAGTGCTGAGCCCAGCACTGAAGCCACTTAGGAAGAGGGAATTGAAGACGAAAGGCTGAAGCCTCAGCGATCTGAGCTGCAGCGCTGATCCCAGCGCTGAAGCACTGAAGGGAGAATGACAAATGACAGCTAAAGGGAGGAAGAGATGAAGATCGAAGCCTCAGCAACGGTCCCCAGAGCCCTGGGGCTATGAGAAGGGGAAAGGAAAACACCCACCCCCCTCAGATTACCAACAAACTATCTGGAGCAGCGCTGTTCCCAGCGCTGCTGAGATAGTTTTGGAGGTGAGGAAATAAAGAATCCACTAATGGGATAGACTCACTACCTGCAAAACATTGAGAGCCAAACCTGTCACGTCTCTCAGAGCTGGAGACCAAGTCAAGACTGGGTTCTCCTAGCAACAGGGGGCGTGGCACGTTTGGCTGACTTGGTCTCAAGAGCAGGAAGACAGAGAAAACCCATTGGTGGATTCTCCATCTCCTGTGCTGGAGAATGTATGTTTCTTTCGTCTCAGTGGATTAGGGAATAAAATACTCCGACAGCATACTGGCTGAGTGTTCTGGAAACTTTAATCCAAGCATGTAGGAAGGATACCAGTACAGAGAAAGCTTCGCAATTAATCCTTGGTATACCAATAACATAAAGCACCTGTTTAAAAAGTGAGCCTTTTACCAGAGGTTTGTGGTGCCAAATAATGCAGACAACAATTGGCAAATTTTATGTACATTTTTATTATTATGAAACAATTTTTATATTTCTTGTGGAGTCATACTTCACAGGGGAAAGAGTCCATTTGATTCAGGATGGGTTTTCCATCACCTGAGTTATTCTTATTTATTTAAATAGTCATCCCAATGGTCTAATAAAGGAAAGGGATAAATGTGTGTGACTTTAAGCCTCTCCATGAAAACTGGCCTCTATGTGAGCTGCAACATTAACTCAGATGAAAAGCCTTACTACCACCACCACACCAGAGAGAGATGCTTGCAATGTAACAAAGCAACATTCAACAAATTTGGCTTGCATATCTTGTTTCCATTGCATAAGCAGTTCCTCTTTAATTTCTACAAAACCAGTTCTGCAGAACAACTAAAAAAGCCAACTAAGTGCCCTCAGATGCTCCTGAGTTTATATTACACCGAAACATACAAACACTTGGGATCCACCCTCACGCTTGTGTTTAAAAAGACAGAGAAAAGAGATGACATATCCCACCTCCAGCCAGGATCAGCACACCAGATCAGCACAGCTTCTTCCTTGCACTACCAGTCACTCACAAGCCAGCCAAGCAAGAGGAAATGCTACCATGGCAACACAAACCAGGCTGCTTAAAGAGCTGGTACTTTACACATTAAGGTCTCCCTACCACAAACAGCACAACTTTCAAATAAGCCATTTTTCCTACTTTAGGCAACAGAACTAATGCAACATACAATTTCCAGCTTTTCTAAAACAACCACAATCCTCCTACCATGCGAACTCTGTAAGGTACACCCCAAAGCTGGCAAAATTTAAGTCACCTGGACAGGTACCAAAGGAAATCAAGTGTGAATAAATGCACTGGCATTCATTCTGACAGGATGGTTTACATATAAATGGAGAAATTCTTTATATTCATTTCCACTCAGCTGAACGCACGAAAAGCACTAACTAGGCAAAGAACAAATCTACACATACATCCCATTTTTCCCTCCCCATCCTCTACACATTCAGTTGGAAGTCCAAAGCAGAGTTGTACTCATGTTTGTTAGAATATAAATACAGCTCTATAATAAAAGTTGTCCAGGATTGTGCAGTTACATTTATGGTTCAAGCCATGTATGGCCGCCTTTTAAATCTCACAGCTAAACCCATGGAAAACTGGGAGAATGAAGATAGCCTCATCTCTAATTTGAAGCCTTGCGCACTTTCCATTGAATATCTATGGGGGACATAGGGAATGGCCTTGAAGCACAGGAGGAAGAGTTACTACCACAGCAACAGTAAAATAAGAAGGTCATGAATCTGTAACTGAGTAATACCGGTAAGACAGAATGTATCAAGCAAGCCTTTTCCTAGTTCACATGAAGATAAAGTGAGGGAGGAGGAAACACATTCAGATTTGGAGGCCTGTTACTATAGATGTTACAATAAAAGTAGCCCCAAAAGCATTTTTTTCAAAAGGCAACTAGACTTTGTTTTCCCTTGAAGACATTTCACTTCTCATCTAGGAAGCTTCTTTAGTTCTGAAAAGTCCAACTGCCTTTTGAAAAAGCACTTTTGGGACAATCATGACCTGGATGACTGAGAATCTCCATAGACAATAAAAGTAGTCTAAACTCATGTGGTGTTGGTTTCATAGTCTGGTCTATCTTGCGGGCTCCAGTACTCCATTTTTTTCAACCAGCTTTGTGGGATGCGACTGCTGCCCTAATTTGCAATCTCTTTGCATCTTCATTTCTCTTAAATGCATTTATTTTTATACTGGCTTTTTCTAACATATCAAACTGTACAATTTGTAATTTCATGATTACATGCTACTTCCATCAATATGTAAATATTTATCCTTATTTCCCACAAATGATTATGTTTTGGGGCTCACTGCTCATAAATAACATCACAATGTGTTTCACGATTGTCAGTTTAGTATACTTTGTTTTGTGCATTGGTTTAAAGAATGCACATTTTGTAAATTTGCAATAAAATGAGAAGTTAATTGATTTCCCACCCATCCCTAGTTTAGTCAGATGTAGTTTATGAGTCATTAAATCAAGTGTTAAGCAATAGCAAAAAAAACCAATGACAACCCACTATACTGATTATTGCTTGATTCTTGTAGCCCAGCGAATGATGCCATCTAGTTTCACTTCGGAAATCCCTCTTTACCAAAATTAATCCACATTTCTTATTAGCTATCACAAGCATTGTAAAATATACCAAGATAGTTATAAGAACAAATCCAACACATTTAGTTAACTTAAAAATCTCAAAAGCAGACAAGCTTTCAGCAGTTTTTAAAATTTCTTCACCAACTAAAGTATTAGAAAAATTAGGTTATGAGGGAATAAAAAATACATTAACCACACTGTTAGAGTTTAGCTCAAAAATGTGCAGTTACATGCAATTCTTGAATTCCTTGGATATAGTTTAAAGAGACCTTGAGAAGTTACTATTAAATTGTCATTTCCAATACACTAGGGAAAATACTACATGGCGTATATGATTGGACATTAATCTTATTAATTTTATTTTAATTAAAATGAAATGTAAGATACAGAAAATCAATTTTAGTTTTTAACCTGGCCTCATTCATTACTTTTTGGGAAACCATCCTGGCGTGTTATTCAAAGAAGTACTGTTGGAGATGTAAGCATTTATATTATACTCTACCGGTCATTGCATGCTTGGCTTATATCCAGCCCTATTATTGTATTTCTGGAATCAAGAAGAAAAACAATGACTCTTTTCCTGTTCTCAGAAAAATATAAAATGTTCTTGCAAATTATTTTTCCAGCATGACTTTTTAAGCATTCAGACCTGTCAGACCTTAAGGTTAGCTATGCGTTCCCAGGAACAGTTCTCTGCCCCACTCTGCACTTTTAAGTCTTATCTGAAAGAGTTCACAATGGCCTGCCACACCCTACTTACAGGCAAATTCAGTCACAAAGCTTTTTTTCCACCTTATGCTGAGTGAAAGAAGCCTAGGCCTTCCTCCCAACACTGAAATTGCAAATGGGGAAGGGTGGGTACAATTCTTCAACTCCAAAGATGAGTAAACACCTGAATACTTTTTTCTTTAATTATACCCTTGCTTTGTACAAGCGAAACATCTTGATTCTGAGCTGCCAATGTAATTCAATTACTATAAACACACTGGATTCACAACTCACATTGTTGTAATGTGGTTGGTTTTAGCTTAGTGGGTTGTGTGCAGAAAGAAAGTTGTTCGGAAAATTTAGAAATGGTCCATTTGGTATAAGCAAAACAAAACAGAAGTTGGCTTGACTCAGTACACAACTGCAAAATTCGCAACTTAACCTTAAGAACATAATGCCTATAAACATAATTACCCCCAAATATATTATGGCTTAACATGATGAATTGGCTTCCACAATGTATTAAGGCAATGACTGAATTCCCAAAACAGTAAACTGTGAATTACCAAACAATACAGGTAGTCCTTGAGTTACAAATATAATGGAGCCTGCCAATTACATTCATAAACTGAGGAGTCGTTGGAGTGAATCATATAAAATGAACATGAAAACTCCCTCCTTTTGCCCACGCATTCGCTAATTGGTTGCGCAGGTTGTTAAGTGCACATGAGGTATCTTGGGGGGGAGGCCATGGGGGGGGTCTAGTGATGGAACAGGCCACCTACTTAAGACCACCCAAGGCCTCCTCCAATCCACTGAGATACCTTATGCTCCCCACAATTCCCCCCCCCCCCATCCTGCTGTGCTGGGTCACAGGCCCAGTGCTTGTGGAGACTCAGCGGGGTAGGAATAAGCAGGGTGAATGTTGTGCTACAACATTCATAACCTTGTGACTGTGTTGTATTTTGGAGGGGGGGGGTGTGTCGCAACTTCGAATAGTTGCTAAGTGAACTGTCGTAACTCAAGAATTACAGGTAGTTTAGCCCTTTGTGTGAACAAATCTAGCACATTATGTGAACCCAGCCTTTATGTCTTCAATGCTCTTCGACTACATCCAAGATGCAGAAGTATTCAGGCTTGTTTTTAAATTTTCATTCTAAGAGACAGAACCCCATTCTGTTGAGTACAAAGGAAGGTATATTCAGCTATGTCATCCCAAATTTGCTGGCTCGTAATGCAGGTAATCTCCACAACTAATTACTGTTGCCGAGAAAACTATATAGATTCATATACCTTTCTTTTGAGAGCTCAAGTTGAGATACATGATGCTTCTTCCTCAAACCCAAAGTCACCTGTGAATTTCCGTTGCTAAGACTGGATTTGAACCTGCAATGCCAATCAACTCGTTACCTCAATACAAGGGCATTATTACTTTTTAAATTATAGGCAACATACTAGATTTTATGTTGTTTTAAACCTTCATGTTGATGACAACCTTGCAATATTTCTCCATGATATTAGCATCCGAAGGAAAACAGATCATCCAAAATGATGATGTATATTTAAAATTATTCCTTTTAATCTGAACTATACAAAACATATGTCCATCATAAATAAATAAATACAACACCCTGTCCAATTATGGCTCTGCCTTTCTATTCTAAATCTTTCACAGTCAAAAACATCTATCACAACACACTGGATATTTGTCATGTGACTGATTTTCACAGGTGGCTTAATGGATGGGGTTCAATCAAATAAAGATAGAAAAGATAGTCTTATCTACATGACACTGAGCCATGCAGAACTTAAAAGTTGGCCTCCAGTATCTTGAATTGGACCCAGAAGCAAACTAGTAACTAATCACATCACAGGTGTTAACACTGTCCAATCTGCTACCTTGCCACAAATGAGATAGAAACTATATATATGGAGAAGATCTGCCAGCTGCAGGTATCAAGTTGTCTATCTAAATATATGATCCAGGGTTTAAATTTTAAGACTTTTGTTTAGATTTTTTTCAATCAGTGGAAATCTGGCCATGCTGAGGCTTGGAGGCACCTGATCAATGCTTACACAACAGTTCTGTCTAGCCCAGTGGTGGCGAACCTATGGCACGGGTGCCAGAGGCGGCACTCAGAATCCTCTTTGTGGGCATGTGCGCTGTCGCCCCAGTCCTAGGCCTTCAGCTGGATTTTATAAAACCTTTTTGCTTTAGGCCTCCGCCACCATGTGCAAAAACAAAAAGGTTCAGTCAGTCAATTTCAACTTCTCGCGGGGAAAAAAAGATCTTGCAAAGTTGGAATTGATTGACTGAACTTTTTAGTCCCACCCAGTCTGCCGTTACCACCACAGCCACGCCCACCCAATGGGCCACACCCAGCCGGCACCTGATGATGCATAAGTGGGTTTTGGGTTGCAGTTTGGGCACTCGGTCTCTAAAAGGTTTGCCATCACTGGTCTAGCCTGAGAACCAGTAATTCCTGACATACCAGTTTAAGTTCTTACTGATTGGGAAAAACTTGTACCACAAATCCTGGAAAACTTCTAACATTTAGCATTAACAGTACTGAGCTGGGTGGAACAATGGCTGCCTGGGGAGAAGGTAGCTTCATAGGTATAGAAGTGGGAGAGAAACTGGTAGTGAAACTGAGGATGGAACTGAAAGGCATAATCTCATTTCCAGCTGTTCAATTCATGCAAATGTCACTTGTTACCACAGCTTTTGTGGGTACAAATATTTATCATTTGAACTCTATCAGGAATTCAAGGGAATATACACAACATTCCATCCTTCCATTTCAGCCCCCCAAACAACAATCACCTTATGACGTAGACCAGACATGTCAAACACAAGGCCTGGGGGCCGGATGCGGCCCGCAAAGTGGTTTCATGGGGCCTGCGAAGCCATCCTGGAAACAGTGAGGGAACGGCCCCTGCTGCCTTGGCCCTGGCCCAGCCGGCCGGGAGCCAATGTACAATTTTGTGGTGGCCATCTATGCTGAAATGCATTCAGTCTTAGCTCCACAAGGCCGTCCAGAAACAGTGAGGAACCAGCACCTGCTGCGTTGGTCCCGCCCCCTGGGCCCATGCTGGGGAGGTGTCACCCTTTGTGAGGAATGAAGAAATGCACCATGACTTGGCGCTTGCCCTGGTCCCACCCCCTTCTGCCAAAGACCCTCAGATCTGTCCCACTCTTGCCCAGGCTCCCACAGGCACCCTTGACGCGAACGATGTAGAGCTGGCCATGCCCACCCAGTAGGCCACACCCACCCCATCCACGCCCACCCAGTAGGCTGCACCCACCCTGGCCACACCCACCCGCCCCCCCCAAGGGCAACCGCAATGCTGATGCGGCCCTCAATGAAATTGAGTTTGACACCCCTGACATAGACTGAACTGAGAGACAGACATTGCTCTAAAGTTACTCTCTTACCAATTGGTGTTTTTTTTAATTGGGGCAGTATAACAACCATCTGTAAATACATACTCACCCACTGAGCTTTTACACCTTAGAACTGACCAACACACTAACTTCTGAACCACATAGGTTGCACGTGATGATTAAAAGATATCAGGCTGTCAAAACAGAATGTAACAGCCTTATGTTTACAAGGAGCAGTTTCCTCAATTAGGTCTTTCTCAGATGCATTGACGCTATAATGATTAGACTATCTAATCAACATAATTTGAAGTCCCAACATATCTGGAAGGCACCTGGTTTAGTAAAACCAGCATAAGGTAACAAAGACCTCAAACATGTCATATTTGTTTATGTTCTACTAAACATTTGAATCAAGGGTTCCAATAAGGAAAATAGGTTTACAGTAATTAAAAAAACACATGTAAACAACTCTAATCTCACCTTGCCATGGCTTCTCTCCACCTTTCGGAAACATTTATTCAGAGAAAGATTATGCCGGACGGAGTTCTTCCAGCCAGTAGGAGCCGTAGCAAAGTATGGGAAGCGTTCCAGAATCCAGCTGTAAATTTCTTTCACTGGCAAGCTTTTATTAGGAGAATGTTCAATTGCCATGTATATAAGAAGGCTGAAAGAATATGGGGGCTTAGATGTGGCAGATTTCTTCTTCGGATTAGAATAGCAGGAGGATGGATATGTTGGCACATTATCCCCCTCAATATCATACAGAGGACTAACAACTGGAAGACCTTCACTTCCCAGGCTGAAGTTCGTTAGGAGATTACTATTTTCATGCAGCCAGTTCAAATTGGTGAGCTCATCGTCCGCTACTTCACTATCCACAGCTGTGGCCTTTGGTCGAGCAGCATCACCTGCCTCCGGCAAGCTTCCCATTCTTTGGATATGCCTTAGACCTGCCGCTTTTTCTACTGGTGTTTCAGCTTTCTTATCCGGAGTCATTCCTGTTACTGGACCCATTTAATCTTGTAGGCCTATACATAAAAATAAAACATTAAGCATTAAAAGAGAGGTTGTTAGTGGCCCTATATTTAGTCTGATCACTGGATCATCTAGTTCAGTGGTGGCGAACGTATGGCACGGGTGCCAGAGGCGGCACTCGAGGCCCTCTCTGTGGGCACACGCGCCGTTGCCCCAGTCCTAGGCCTTCAGCTGGGTTTTATAAAACCTTTTCGCTTTAGGCCTCCGCCGCCGTGTGCAAAAAAAAAAAGGTTCAATCAATCAGTCAATTTCAACTTCTCCTGGAAAAAAAAGATCTTGCAAAGTTGGAATTGATTGATTGAACTTTTTAGTCCCACCCAGTCTGCTGTTACCACAGCCACGCCCACCCAATGGGCTACACCCACCCAATGGGCCACACCCACCTAATGGGCCACACCTACCCGGCACCCGACAATGCATAAGTGGATTTTGGGTCGCAGTTTGGGCACTCGATCTCTAAAAGGTTCGCCATCACTGATCTAGTTCAGTATTATCTAAGATTTCTATTTTAACAAATCTTCATCTATATTTTTTACAAAATATCTGACAAAAATGGGATACAGATACTCCTTGTTTACTGATTGCCTTGCTTGGCAATTTTTTCCAGTTACAACGATGATGAAAAAGTACCTTTATGACAAACCCTGCATTTACAACTTTCATAGGTCTGTAAAGCAAATAAAAGTTTGTTTATTTATTTAGAAAATTTATATTGCTGCCTACTTGCTCACAGCAACTCTAGGTAGCTTACAAACAATAAAAACACAGTAGAAAAATAATAAAAAAAACAATAACACACACACACCTCCTCCAAGTTGAAGTAAGATCACGAGTGCACAGTCACAGTTTCACTTAAGGATCACTTTGTTTAATGTCTGAGTTGCCAAACCCAATTGTGGTCACTAAATGAAGACTACTTGTAGTCTTATTAATGGTGAAGTAGTGATTTATTTAGTTTTGAATCTGTAAGTGATAGTCAGGATTCTTGGCTTTCAAAAAAAGGCATTTCACAGCAAAAATACCCCACATCTTCACAAGAGTGTGGACTCTGCTTCTTTGCAGTAGTTCTGTAAAGACTGTGCAGCCACATGAATATTTTTATTATTTATTTATTAAATTTATATGCCCCCAATCTCACTAACAAAGCGATCATATGACCAATATTGATTCCTCATGCGGCCACTCTAGAAAAGACAGCAAAGAAAAAACCTCTACAAAGTTTTCCATTCCTTAGTGCAGTGTTTCTCAACCTTGACAATTTTAAGGCATGTGGACTTCAACTCCCAGAATTCCACAGCCAGCGTTGCTGGCTGTGGAATTCTGGGAGTTGAAGTCCACATGCCTTAAAATTGTCAAGGTTGAGAAACACTGCCTTAGTGCTTAGAGGATATTGTTGCTACAAAAAGAAAATCAAGAGCTAATAGCACCCACAGAGCAAAAATTCCAAATGGTAAAATATAGCTATTCTGGTAATTATGATTATAACATTTACTATCCTAACAGCTTGAACATTCAAAGCAGACAAGCTAATTACTTCAGCAACTAGTATGAACTTGCAAGGTGGATCAGGATTATTAAAACATCCATTATCTAATCCAAAATCCACACAGACAACACTTTTATTTAGTTAGCAATGTTCATGAAATATTTGCAAACTTTTAAGTTTCCAGGAACTTTATCTTAGGCAAGATAGTAAAAAAACCTACTGTATAATGCCAACCAAAATTCAGTTAATGCAAGGCTAGCATGCCCACAGTTGAGGCTAGCAAATCTGTGATTGTCATTGAGGTTTTAGAGGCCAGAATGGCACAACTTGCCATGGCCAACTCGCTGCGAGACAACTTGCCATCGGACAATTCAACAAATACAAAAGCTAAATTAATTTTCATGGAACCTTGGCAATAATAATAAAATAAAGTCAATTCAGAAATGCAAGAGTTACAATAGTTTTGACAAAAACGTGGTCATCAATAATAAAAGTAACTGGATGAAACAATACAAGATTGAATTGTGCCATGGTGAGTTGTCCAGCAGTGAGTTGTCCCAGACCTGGTAGAGCAGGAGTCCCCAACTCTGGTCCACGGACCAATACCGGTCTACAGCCCACTGGGAACTGGGCCGTGCAAGCAGTGGGCAAGGGCACAAAGCTCCATTTGACAGCCCCCAGGCCACAGAGACAGAAAGGTTGCGGACTTCTGTTTTAAAAGCTAATCATGGTTTGAGCAAAATGGAGAAAAGGAAGATTCTGCTGGAGAAAGCTCAGAAAAGATGAGATTCATTTTGAAGAACTACAGCAGTACAGGAGATATGGGTTTATCTTCCAGCATGTCCTTTGTTTGCTTGATGTATATATTTTTAAATATTTATGAGATCTATAATCCATTAGAAAGCAATAAAAATGCTAAAACCACACAAAAAATGACTGAAAGGTGGTATTAGTAACAATGTTGCTACAACTTCCTGGTTATATGTCAAAGATATTTTTGTCAGTGTAGGCTTATTCTTTAGAAATTACATTTAGAATTTTTTTTGTTTTATTTTGCTTTCTATAACTACTCTGTGACTTTGCAAAAATACATTTAAGTTGTAAATATGTTTTTTTAATTTTTTACTGTTATATTTCATTCATAGACATATAAAAATTATGTTTAAAAATTTTCATTGCCTATTTCCATCAAGCTGGGACTTATTATCTTATTTTCCATAGAAATATCAGTCTGAATTGTGCAAATTCAAATAATATGATCATTTCATGGGATTCATTATTAGTACTAATTGGCATCTACCTGTAGTTTATGTATTAAACTCCATAATGTACTTAGGTTGCTAGTTTAGTTAGCCTTTTATAGCCGTAAATAAAAAGAAACTCCCCCTATCTTTCCAGTTATTCCATCTGTTAATAATTCTTACAACAATTACAAGCTCTTCATCTAATAATATTAAAACTGGAGGAATCTCCTAAGTGTCTTCCCTTTGGAGTTAGCTGCGATTTCCCAAAAGGCATAGGTGGTGATGGTGGTGTCATGACAAAAATTTATTATGCACTCTTCTGATACTGAGAGAAATCAGAAATACAGCCGAATGTAAGATAAAGATAGCTTATCATTTTCATCTCCGAGTTAATGTTCAGCTTTCACTGGCAACTTGCTTCCATTTAGAGCAGTGAAGAGTGAAGACGGATCCTCAACAGGGAGTCATTTAAAGAACTATAGGTTGGCTTGATGGAAATGCACCATCATTCTGAAGAAAAAATACTTAAAGTGCAGGGTATGAAGTGAGAAAAATTTGGCCATGGAAAGTGTTAACTGGCTTACGCATAATAATACTAACGGACTAACTGTACATGATGTTGCTAATACTCACCTGCACTGTCGTTGTTTGGCAGTATAATCTGCTTCTATTTCAAAATAAAGGACTTAAAAGATAATGCATATAATCTTTAAGCATATTAAACTTCCAAGAAACAATAATAAAAGTAGTAGATCTATCAATTAAATAACTAAATGCTGCGTAACTGAGCCATTAGACATAACTAATGGCTAGTCACAACATATACACCATGTTTACACAATTCCACTTTGATGTCCTCAGTTTAGGTATGCTTTGCTGTCAAAATCTGACTTGCCAACAGTGAAACACCTACTATAGCCAATATACACTAAGCTGTGGGAGTCTTTGGTGTTCTCTGAACTTGGTTATTAGCTTAGACATTTCATTATTCAAATAGTGGCTGCTGCACTGATCAGTGCATTGATATTACCTATTGGGTAATGAAATTTGTGCAAGCAAACAACCAAACTCAGCGATCACCAAGGACTCCATATCCTCGTCTATTGGATGCACCAAGCTCTTAAAAAAATAGAAGCCCTTCCAGAAAGATGGTTGGATAAGCAAATTTAATGCACCATACATTTGTGATATTAAAGTGTGAACTGAAAAAGTCTAATAAACATCGAGATTTTTGCTAATCAAGCTCAGTTTTATTTGGACCCAGCCAAAGATGCCTCCATTTAAATATACGGAATTATTTTTTGTATATGAGAACACATTTCCCAATGGGAAGGATAAACTCTGTAATACAGTTTTTCTCTAAATTAAAACACCATAAAACTTTTACCACAAATGTATTAAACTTGTAGCTTACAACAGAGCTGCAACACCATGCTTGCTGGTTTGCTGTAACCCACCTTGATTAAATTCTGCATCAAAGACATTCGGTAAGCTGTAAAGCAGCGGAATTTATATTCTTTCTCTACATAAAAGAAATACTGTCTTCATTTCACAGTAGGAACCTAGAGCACATCAGTGTGAATCAAACAGAGTTATGACATCTAATCAAGTGCAGGTTTCTATAGCAATGGCACTGTGATTTCTTCAAACCTAACTGGCAGCTGATTTGTGGCAAAATACACCATACTTTACATATGTGAACATCCACAGAAGAAAAAGCATTCTGGGAGGTTGCTGTTTTTACCATCCTGTTTCTCTCCCACGTACTGAGCTGATAGAGGGCTGAATTTCTCACAATAACGAAGGGATTTTAATTCTAGCTACCTAGTAGTGTTTCTCTCCACCTTGCCACATAGAGCTGATAAAGCCATCTAGCTTCAAAAAGCTTGGAAGGAATAATCTTAGCCAAAAACTGTTCCTTTTCACAACTTCTATTTACTGTCTCAAATACCTAAAAATTGCCATGCAGTATATAAATCCAGCTGCTGCTGTTTTATTATTTCATATATAATTTTTGAAATACTGATTTTACATACATTTCAGAAACATTTCTACCTACACAACAAATTTATGATAAAGTATTTCATTTCAAATTTCCAAAGAGTTAGTGTGCATTCCTGTTTTCCAAGCCCTTAGGTTTCATTGTTAGTCATGATGTCTGTACTAAGCAAGTAACAGTAGACCATACATGAATAGAGTGGCAAACCTATTCAGTGTTAACTTTTGAGCCAGGCATGCAAAAAGTAGAAAGAACAAAATAACAAGTCCCAGAACTTTTAATATAACACATTAATATAGTGCAACAGACATAAAACTAATTCAGGTTGTGTCCTGTTCACTTATTTGGTCTGTCCTTTCCCCTTTTTTAAAAATCTCGCCCAACACACAAAGGTTTAAAGCTTCTGCCAAATCAAAATGGCACATCTCTGCACTATGCTGATTTCAAACTAACTTCAAATTATAATCCAAGTTAGCCCTAACAACAGTTTATTTGTGATGTCAAATTAGAAAATAAGCAAACTGAATAAGGAGAAACAGATTGCTGAGGGAAGGTTAGAGACATCCTGTGAGCTATTATACGCTCCCCACTTCATACTATAATACAGAACACAAAAAGACATTTGCTCAGGTCAGATTATCTGTCCAGCCTAGTCCAGTTTTCTCCAATTAGGAACACTCCAACTATATGTGACATCGCCCATAATTCCCACCTAATATGATCACACAAGAGTAGAATTGGTCCAATTGGGAGGGTATCACATAGGGAAGGGCTAGCTGTTCCAGCTCAAACAAATGTTCTTGAATTGGAAACACTTTTCAGTGCATCCAAGCAACTGAGCATTTCTCTCCCCCTGCTTGTTTGTGAGAGATAGTCACTGTGACTTTTTTTTCTTGAAAAGCCAAATGCAGCTTTGGAACTGCCAAGCTGAACTAGTACCATGGATAATTATCAAATTCCTAATTATTTTCATTAAGCGGACATTCTATATATGTTTTAAAAATCCACATTACAAAGCTTTGCCCAAGAAAGTATATGTTGCCTCATGTTATGTCTTAGGTAGGATTTTTTCTTTCCAGTAGAAGGATCCTCTCACCTCCTTGCCCATAGTCTGGGCATCAGATCCCCTCTCTGAGAGATATGGGCGGTTTAGAAATAAGAAATATAAATAAAATAAAATAAAATAAATAACATCAGGCAGCCTGGGAAGGCTGAAGCTAGCAAGTGTGCTACATTCCGAACAGTGTCATGTTCAGCTTCCATGACTTCCTGCTTGCTCAGCATTGCACGTTCCAATCAGTGTCTGAACAAATGGACTGTGCCCTCATTACCAACACTTAAACCTTTGGCATGTAATGCTAGAGTGCATTATGTTACGATGCTTTTAGGGCGTGTGTGTGCAGAAGAGTGCAAGTGGGGGCAGGGAAGGAAGAGGAGGATTGTTACCAAACCTGTAATTATTAAGTGACATCACATAAAACTTGTTTTTGTTCCAAGCTGAACTGGTTTAATAAAAATAAGGGAGGAATTCCATGTGAAAAACAGAGACAGCTGAAACAGCACTATAAGGCAGCAAGGACTTTCATGCACAGAGCAACCAGAACCTAAAAAGCAACAGTGAAACTTTGATGCTGTTTGGCATTGTGTGAACAAAGAATATGGTGAAGTTCACACGTCATTAGAGGCTATTGTTTACTGAATAAATCACACATTAATAGAATTTTACAATAACCTGGATGAATGACTAGATTCATCCAACAAATTAAGCCAAATTCAAACGAGCACATGATGATTTAGCTTGATTTAGTTCAGTCAGTATCTTTGCTTGCATACTGTATGTGTATTTGACAATCAGTTATACGGGTTCAACTGTATTTGAGCCTAAAACACAGAATGTTAGCTTGATCATGGAGACTGAATCTATCCTGATATTCTGCACCTTGTCAGTTCATTGGAGTATTTTACCTCCCAACTTTCAAAGTAGATGCAGCTTCTTTGAAATAAATGCCCATTTCACTCTGATGCCTTAATGTTCTAGTGGAACCACTGCATGTTAACAGAGAAAAACCTAAATAAGCAACTTAAGCTTCATTTTGCTTAGCCATCAAGCGCAAGAACAATCATTCACAGAAAGTAGGATACGTTCTAGAAAAATGCAAGGTATCTAAGGCAAAAAATTATATTCATTTCCTTTTCCCTTTGTTCTCAGAATTTACCACATATCTGCTAGTATACACCACCCATCTCACTGGAGCTGCTACTGGGATCAGAGGTCAGATTTAAATCCCAAAATGCACTGCAAAGAGCCTATACTTGATTACAATCCTACTTACACCACCATGTATCCAAGACAACTGAAGCATTATGTTCTCCTCAGGGATAAAAACCTCTCTGTTATAGGTTTAGGCAAGCTGGCATATCACTTGGCCAGACAAAACATGCATACTGGAATATTGCTCAGCATCAGAAAACCAAAAGATCCAAGTTATTGTTGATTCTCTGTTGTCTGATGGCAAGACCTTCTGATAGTTAAATCAGTCTTAAGATTTTAAGCACATCCAGGATGGGCACTCAGCTTTGCCCTTTGCATTATTAATGAGACATGTCAACAGTCAGCCTTTTCCCCATAAGCATCAGGTGGCTGGTCCATTTTTTAAATGGCTCATATATGCTTATATGTACCTATCCTTTGTTGTAAACCTCATTTAGCAATTAAAAGGACTATTGAAAAACCAGTTATGAAAAATAGTCTTGGAAGTATAATGCCGTTAGCAAAGAACCTAGCTAACTGGGACTTTCCACAATTGCTTCTCCTGGGTTCAAATGACCCATGCCTTGATATGCTCGACACTGAAAAAAAAGGAGAAGTTTGCCTTAAGAAGGGGGGAAAAACATGCAGGTAGTCCTCGATTTACAACAGTTCATTTAGTGAGCGTTTGAAGTTACAACGACACAAAAATTGACTTATGACCATTTTTCACATTTACAATCATTGCAGCATCCGTGATCAAAATTCAGAGGCTTGGCAATTGACTCATACTTATGATGGCTGCAGTGTCCTGGGGTCATGTGATCAGCTTTTGAGACCTTTTACAAGCCAAGTCAATGGGGCAGGTAGATTCACTTAATAACCCTGTTACTAAATGAACAATTGAAGTGATTCACTTAACAAACGTGGCAAAAAGGGGCAAAATTCACTTAACAAATGTCTCACTTAGCAAGAGAAATTTTGGGCTCAATTGTGGTCATACGTCGAGGTCTACCTGTGTACATCTGTATGGGACAGAGCAAGGAGGTTTTTCAATGTGGACGTATGTTTTTCACTTTGAAAGCTTCTCCCCCATTTGCACCTACCGACAATACAATCATGCCCTAGTAATATCTTTTTTTTTTGCAGGGTCTTGATGTTGTTGCTTTTCTTTTATACCCAGAACATGAGTAAGATACGCTTAAGTTCTTCTTAACTGCATCAGTGTTAAAATAATGTTTTCCTTCTTCTTTCCACACTATCTAAAGATAATTGCAAGTTATATGAAACTTACATTTATGCATTATTTTGGAGGAAAGTGAGGTGGGCAGAGCTGAAAGGAGCAATCAGTTTTTCTTTCCTGCCAATTCAAGTATGGTCAGATAACACGCAACAGTGTAGAGAGGAAAAAGCTGCATCAGAATTAAATGCTTCAGTGTCAAAATTAACAGCCTAGCTGGACTACTTTTTAGCCTAAGAATAAGTTCAACAAAGTTTTCAACAAGCCATGGGTATGCACAATATGTGACTGTTTTTCATTAAGTGATTTTTAGGGGGGAAACAAGCAAGAAAAAAAAGAATATTTCCAGTTGATTTTAGAGGCTCAAGTGAATCAACACCTAAACATTTCTAGTTCCTGAAACACTAACATAAATCATAGGCCAAACTAATTACATTACCAATTAAAATGTTACATTAAATATCCTTCAATAGCATAAGTCTGTTTTTTGTATATATGCGACTGAACATTTCCATTCATCCCACCAGATGTAACTTTTCAGAATATCAGGCTCAGATTCTAGCAAAACTTGGAAGAAAATAGTATGTTCTATTTTTGGACAACTATTGAGCCTGACTATAAATGTGGCCTTCTGCCAACGCATATAGCATCATTTGTTTGATAAAATGTATAACCATAGACAGGCAGTAAATTGTGATGATTTTGCTTTGCTGTATATACACACATCTACTGGAATGGATAGGGCAAATGCATGAGCACGAAGAACCAAAATATACATACAACTTGATTTGCAAGGCCATAGCTCTACTTGGAAAACTCTGTGAAGTCTGAAAAGGCTCCAAGAATGCCTATAACCCTCCCATTTCAGTAGTGGCTGAGCACAGAATAGGGATAGTGTTTTTGGACTGGCGTGTATAACTGCAATTTTACGATTATGCTGTAAATACTCCCACAAAATGGCTCTTTTGTCACAATGCACCCATTTCCCAGAAGACAGTACAAAGGCAGCTGACCAGAGACGTTGGGAGTCCGTAGCATGCTAATATGATAAATACATAAATTAACATGATTGTTGCTTTGGATAATGTTTTTCTGAGATGCAGATGTACAAGATTTATAAAATAGATACAAGATGTCCAAAATTCCCAGATGTACAAGAGAAGCTATGTCTCAAAATGCCCACAAGTCAGAGGACTGAATCCAATAGTCCCTTCCTGTTCTTTGATTTTGTGGTGCTAATTATTCTGGTATCTAAGATTTTATAGACATAGTAGCCCCACAGCGAGATAGGCGGCTAATACATTTAATAAATAAATAAATTTCCCCATAGCAAAAATCAGTAAGGTGTATAGGTCAGCATGCCAGACAAATTGGAAAATCATCCCTCATCCTCAGTGATGATCACTACAGCCTATGTGGCTTTAGTTCTGCACATAAAGAGGAAAACACTCTCCCCCCTCCTCATAATCCAGGAAAATATCTGTTGACTTCTACTTCCATGGGAGCTCCCTGTGTAATATCAAACCTAATAAACAGTGAACTCTGTGAAGTGCAAGCAGTCTATACTACAATAGTCCTAAAATGCAGAGGGAAGCAAGAATAGTGAGCAAGAGCAACTTGTCCCCATTTTTCAACCTCTTATCTAACTAGGTAAGAACCGTTCCAAAAGCCTTACCCCCTTTTAATTTCCTATAGAGCAAATCACTGCAACTGTTTGAGGCCCTACAAACCCTACTTGCAAGGCCAAATAGCTCTGAGAGCGGACTATACCATATTTTGTTTCAGATTAAAAAGGGAACAATTACAAAGGGTAATTAATTTAACTTTATGTGGCAGGCATGGACGTTGATTCAAGATCTCATATTACAACATAACATGGAATAACTTACGATTGGTTTACAACTACCTACTGTATTATAGCCAACCAGATGTTTGATTCCCTCAGTTTCAAAGTGGAATGAAAACATAATTTCAACCTATATTTCACAATGAGCAAGCAGAATAGATACTAGGCTATTAAAAATTATATTGGCCCTCTGAAACTTAAATCCTTTTATGCCCAACTATGTACAGTTCTGATATTATGTAACTTCGTTCAGATTTTCTGCCTGAGGAAGGAAAACAATGTCATTTTGCCTAATAAAATCTCTCTCTCTTTTAGGGAAAGATCACGTTGACTGTGAAAATGCAAAAGATCCTGTCAAGATACTAGGAACAGTAATGTAAGTAGTTCAGAATTACAGGCTCAAATGCATCAAACATATCAAGACAATATGAGTAAACTGCCTGCCAGTTTACTTTGTGTCTAGATGGAGTTGAAATATTGGACAATGTAATGTATAAAGGTAAGAAAAACTCCAATACAAGGTCATGACTGCTCTCCTGGCATTTCCTCTGCTCCAAATTCTAGTACTTATTAAGAACACATTGCCTGTGTGCTGCACAATTGTCCATTTCCCTATTACAACAGGGATTTTTGTTCCCTTTGAAGAATATAGATTTTTACGATTCAAAACAGTTTGGATGTGCAGCCTTATGCATACTTAATTGCTTTTTTGAATTCAATGGAACACACTTGAATGGATACATACAGCACTGCAAAAAGCTTTTGGGATGTTATCTACATTCTACACAATTACTGTCAATTTGTCCATGTGATTTTAAAACTTTTTATCTTCAAGGAACTTTTTCCATATTAGCACTGGTGAAGCACTAAGATTCAAACAGGGCATGTAAACTATGATTGGAGAATATGGGGCTAAGTGTGTGCTGGCTCTACCTTTACTTCTTGTGTGCCCATCTAAACCTATCCATCTCCAACCTCATTAAAAAACAAGATTTGGAAAGGATAATGGTTTCATTAGTCTTCATTTGAGTGTAGTAAAAGACCTGAATAAAATCTAGTCCATATCACCCAGACGGTTTGAATTTTCTAGTGAAAAAATCAGCATGTACATATGTTTTGGCCTATGTTAACTTTGCATAGCAATATACACACTATTCTCAAGAACATAAGCAGAAAATTATGATTTTCTATATGTTGCTGAATCACAACTCCATCAGTTCACTCAACAAGGCTGTAAGTGAAGAGATATTGAGAATTGTAGTTTATCAACATCAGAAAGGACAGTTCCAAATCACAAAGAGGAGAGGGGGGAATGAATGACAAAACATGCAGTCTTGACGCAAATTACATTAAAAAACAGGATACAGATGTATAAGGTGGATTATTTCCCATATAGTCATTGCAAACGTGCCATCATTTTGATATAAACTGAGTTTGCAACAAATGCCAACCCTTCCTTTAAAGATTGCCATTAATACTCATTATTATTACAAACAAGGTAGTCGGATAGTACAATACTTGTTGGCAGAGATCATAACAAACTTTATAGAGGAAACCCTCATTCATAAGTGACATAATACAAGTCAGCTGAAAAGAACATCATCTAATAATCTGTAATGAAAGAAAGAACTTATGAATTATACAAAGTTTTTTTTCCTTCTGATGGGCTGTAGCGGAAATTGAGAAGGGTAACCAAATTCTTGCAAAAGTGAGCTTTAGTACTTAAATTTAGTAAATGTATTCAAAAATTTTATTTATTCCAATGTTCAAGATGGTTTTCAATAATAGAGAACATCCTAACAAAATGCAGTTAAAATCAAAGCCAAAATTAAATCCTATCATTATGAATAGTTGCTAAACGGTTAGTGAAAGTTTTTCCCATCTTCCTAAACTGTGGCACTAAGTACACTGTTTTAGAAGTACATTCCATATTTCAATATGGGAAGACATATTCCCACTTTCTCACTACCCAGGTTAGATATTTAAGCTGTAAAGAAATTTAATGCTGTGTATCTAGTTCAGCCTTCTCCCATTGGTGCCCTTTTACACCTGTGCAAATATGCTATAATTCTCAAGTATAACTGCTTTTTGAGATTATTAAATTTCAATACATCAGAGATTAAAATTAATGGTTTAATACAGTAACTAATTACTGTGAGGGGGCACATTAAAAATATGTCACTGAACTATTCTCAACTGTGTTTTCTGATTCAAACTAACTGATCTCTACAAAAATGCTGCAATTTTTTCATCACAAATACAATAAAAATAAACACAACTGTAAGTAAATGGTAAACTGCTTAGAACCGTATTTGGGTTGAACAACACATAAATTGTGCTGATACGTTAAAAGAACAATGTATTTTAATATAACATGTATTTTAAAAGAGCAGATACACATACATGCCTTTCACCTGCAAAATAAAATATTTGTGGAAGAGGGAAGAATACTAGCATCTTCTAGACAACAATGCAACAACCTCCAATTTGCAGAAATGGCTTCAGATGGCTTACAGTAGATTGTTTTCCCCTTTCATGTTCAGGACTATTAGAAAAGAACAATAGTAGACCATTGTTTCACTAAGTTCTCTATTTCATACACAGAGAGATGGGGGTTAAAGTGTGTTTAAAACTGAGGACGTATTTTCTAAACATTTCAAATATGTTTGCAATTGTGCAGTTAACAATTTTCAAAGGGAGATTACTATTCTTTCTACCCGTTTGCACAATCAAAACGAAACGGGTGCAAGTTTGTTTTGTGCACTTCAATTCAGTTTTATAAATAAAGAGTTTGCATTACTGTATTTTTTTAGTAGCCGGAAGCGAAGAAAAACGGCACAGAGGGAGGAGGGGTTGATGCAATATTGCAGAGATCGCATGGAGGGGGTTCCTGTTCTTAAGCTCCCCTGGAGGAGGAGGAGGAGGAGGAGCTCTACTCTGTGTGCCTGGCTTTGTGTTGAGCTGCTTACACAGAGCCACACGCTCCCACAGTCGCCCGTGTGACCCCATGGCCGCCTCTCCCTGCGCAAGGCTTTGCCGGCCACGTGGCTGTCACAGCCTCAACCAAAATGGGGGAAGCCAAACTGGCGGAACTAAACAAATCGCAACCGATGACAAGGGAGGGGGGGAGGGGGAAACCCTACTTTAAACTGGAAGAAACGCAACTTCCAAGAGCTAATAAGTTTTCTGCAATCTGGTCGAGAGATTTTTTGCCGTACAACTTCACACGGAAGAAAACTGACAAGCTTTTCCTTCCTCCCGGGTTGTTTTAAGGATATACCATTTCCGCAGTTGCTCAAGCGTTTCCCTTCCCCCTCTTTATTATGACCGTCCGTAGAGGAAAGGAACAGCCACATGGCAGCGGTCTCCCACGAGAGCAACGCCAAGTCCAGGGGGAGAAGAAAGGTGGTATTTGCGACAGCCGAGCAGCCCGAAGGAGTCCCCAGAGTCTTAAAGCCAATCCCTGATCGCGGAAAAGCCTCCCCCACGGAAACTCACCCCCCCCCACACGCCTGCCTGCCTACTCTCGAAGCCGTAAAAGTCTCCCCTCGAATAGACGCCGCAACGCCTCCGGAGTACAACTCGCAGCAGGTCCTTATCAATGCACAGACATTACCAGCTATATTTCTAGGATATTGTTCTTCGATCAACAGGCACAATCGTCTCCAGTAGTTCCCTTACATTCACAAAACAAGCCTTTCTAGCCTGTTCACACGCCTTTCTCGTTTAAATTCACTTCTCCCCCGCGTCCCATTTGAGCCGTCGGGCAGACCGATTGCTCCCCATGCAAATGCTAACTGCCAGTCAACCGAAAGTCCTTCTTCCCCAACCTTTGGCCTCTGCAAAACTGGCTGGAAGAAGCCCTACTTCGAAGCTGGTGGAAAGCGACCCCTCTTTCTTTTAAGTCGCTTCCTTTGAAATACTTAACCTTCTTCTCCTCCTCCTCCTCCTCCCCCCCCCCCCCCCCCCAGCAAGAAGGCACAAAGCTCTGCCTTGGCCATGCAAATATTTTTCCTCCCAGATGAACAAATAAGAGCCTCTGGAGGTACAAACTCCAATTTACGCAGATCTTCGACTCTTCTAACATACGCTCGACCCGATCACCTTCCCCCCCCCCCCCATTTGCAGCTTTTGCTCGATTCCACCCATTGCCCGAATTAAACATTTAGCCGGAGCGCGCGGAGACACGCAAGGACGCCAGCGGCGCAATTTAAGCCTCGGCGTTACCCAGCTCACATTGTGCAACCGAGGGAAGAAAAAGCTCAGGCGGCGTCTTCCTCGCACACATCTTAGCCCCACATCTGGAAATATTTATTTTTAAAAAAAAGGAGGGAAAAGGAAAAAAGAGAGAAAGACCAGCTAGAACTTAGCATTTAAAGATTTGGAAGTTACAAATAAATGGAAAGAACAGACAATCCCAAATTAGGAGGGAAATGAAAAGAAATATTTGATTCCCGCCCACTTTCCCCAGAAATAGTTAATAAAGGAAACATTCCAACTCACTGTACTCATGAAGCAGGCGCATGGGGTGGGGGGGTGGGGGAGAGAGGATGGGGGCACAATATGGCAGCAGTAGCAGCAATATGGGAAATGTGTCACAGAACAGCAGCGTCGCCGCCTCTGGCTTTCCCTGCCCTGCGAAGCAGCAATAGCAGCGGCGGAGCCACCTCCTCCCTCTGTCTCCCCATAGCAACAAGGCGTCCGAGCCATTAACTCCTCCTCCTTCTCCTCTTCCCGCATGCTAACCTTCCTTGCTCACCGCCAACTTTCGCCTCCCTTTATTGTAAATGGGCCGATTCTTTTCCTCGCTTCTCCTGGGACAGAAGAGCCGAATCCATTCGAAAGGAAGAGGGTGGGCTGGTATTTTTTTGTCGGGGTGGGGGGGCGTTTAGTTAATGTTAATGTCTGTAAGTATGCACACACAACCGGCATCCCGTGGTCCTCTGAAGAAAAAGAAAAAGGCATGGGATTCCTCTAGTTCCTCCACAGCTTGACCTTGAATCAGTTCATTCAGGGAACATCCTTAAAGTTTTGTCTATTACAAAAGTGGAATTAATCTATTATTGGAATTGACCATATTATCGAGAGAAGGAAGTAGAAGAGTTCAGTTATAAAAGCAAAAACATGGCCAGGGGCTGACTGTGGAACAGATCACAAATTGATCACATGCAAGTTCCAAGAAAGCCAACCAATTTCCATGGCATGATCTTCACTATATATTCATCATTTGCAAGGAGAACATCAGGAAATCCTGAACTTGATTGATTGGGAACAAGAGAAACTATGAATAAGCTTAAAGAAGATGTTAAGGAAGGATAAATGTGAAAGAGAAACGATGAAAGACGAAAAAACGGAAGAAAGCAAACTAGATGTCAGAACAAACAACAGAATTTTTGAAGAAAAGATGAGGTAGATAATTTGCTTAATGACTGATCGCTTAACAACCATTTGAAGTTACAACAGACATCCCTCCCCAAGCTATTTACCACATCCAGAGATCTGACAGTTGTATGTGCCCCACGGTCACATGACCGCATATCAGGTGCTTGGCAACTAGCTCATATTTACTGCCAGTTGCAGTTTTCTCAATCAGGTTATTGGGATTTATAATGTTTTTTGCCTGTTTCCAGCAAAAAATACCCACAGGAATACATGGATTTGCTTAATGACTGGTGTATTCACTTAATGACTGCTGGGTTCACTTAATGACTGCCAAATTTGCTTAACAGTTGCTGCAAAAAAATTTAAAATCAACTTTGGTCACATGGGTACCTTGAGTTACGATTTACAGCCTTCATTACTTACTATGGAAATTCAGACTCCATTCCGGTCTTAAGTTGAGGACTATCTGTAACAATTGATTCAAGGAAGATCAAACAAGGACTAAAGGAATGTAGTGAAATTATGTATACTAGAGATATTAACATCCAAGATACCCTAGAAAATGTGTCTTGCTTATCTGAATGTCTAATGCTAGAGAATGAAATTAGATCAGTACTTCACTCATTACTCAACTGGAAGGCTATAGGAATTGATTAAATATATAAAAATATGTCAAGCAACTGAACAACAAACTATAAAGGTTCTAACAACCTATGTCATCATACACAGCTATTTGCTCTATGTTATCCTGTACTTTCAGCTTTCCAAGAGCATTGCATTTGTTCAGGTCAATATATGATACTGTTTGTTTACATTCTTAGGTTCCATGCATGATACAAGATTTCAGAAATATCCTTCTACATTTAAACACGGGGGCAATAAAATAAAAGTACAAGAAATGACACAACCAGTATATTCACAGCATTTGAGATTACTGTTCTATTATATACAGAAGATAAGGTACAGTATCAGTTTTCCAGTCAGATTGTGTTTAAACTTAATTTTAGTCTTTATGAGGTATCATATAGATCCAGTACTACAAGTATATTAAATCCATCAATGATGGGGTGGGGGAGAAGACATTTCAGCATGGGAACCTATCATTGCTTTAGATGAAATAAAAGCTTGATATGAACTATGTGATTAGAATTGGTCACCTAGTTTTAAAAATGTGAGTAGTGCTGTGGGATGCTTGCACATTATGTTTCTGTTGACATGGCTGCTTCCAAGTTACCAAGACCATGATTATACTAATAATGTTCTTCCAAAGTCATATTTATGTAAAAGAATTATATAAATTTATATAAACTAAATAAATAATATTCCCTCTATTTATTTATTTGCAAGTATATGTCAACCTTCACTGTTGACAATGATTAAAATTAAGTTAAATAGATAAATCAACACAATACATTGTATCAAAACAGTCACTACCAGCAAGTAAACTATCCTAGTCATAAAAATCCAAAACTCAATGACAATCAACCCCAAAAACCAAGTAACAATGTCTTAACAGCTTTGCAAAAAAAAAAATCAGTAACAAGAGTGCCATACTCACCTTGGGGGCAAAGAATGCTAAAAGAATGGGGTTCATTCAAGAGTAATAAGTCCTTTAGGTCTGTGTCCCCTGATTTCTTTCAGGGACTGCACCTTGTATGTCCCTTACCTAGGCTGAGCAGGTTTTACCTGGAATGAACAGTCCCTAAATTATCCTGGAGTGAAGTGCTTTGAATGGAATTCTAACATGGATACAGAAAAATAGATGTCATATCACAATAGTGATTCTCCTCCTGGCCACATTTTATACCAAGTGAAATTTCTGGACCACTTTCAAGGGCAGTTACTGGTATTTACAGTGTATTTGACATTACATCTAGTCCTTGTTTAGCATGTTCCTTGTAGAGCAACTGTTCACAGTTACAATGGTAATTGTAACCTTGTAACAGTTCTCACATTTACAGCCTTTGCAACTCAGCAAAGGAAACCTGAAGTACAATAAGATCATAAGCACAGCCATTAAAGTTGAGTTGCTAATCCAGGTGTGGTTGATAAATGAGAATTTTCCTTTAATCAAATCACATGTGATGAAGATAGGAGTTACAATTACCAGGGTTTCATGGTTCAAGTAGGATTATAAACTGGCAAATCAATCAGAATAGAGCTGGAAGGGACCTTAGAGGTTTTGTAGTCCAAATCACTGCTCAAGCAGGAGACCCTATACCATCTCAGACAAATGATTGTCCAGTCTCTTCTTTAAAACCTCCAGTAATGAAGCATCCACAGCTTCCAACGACAAGCTCATTCCACTGATTAATTGTACTCACTATTAGGAAGTTTCTCCTTAATTCTGGGTTGCTTCTCTCCTTGATTAGTTTCCATCCATTGTTTCTTGTCCTGCCCTGTGGTGCTTTGGAAAATAAGTTGACCCCCTCCTCTTTGTGGCAACCTTTCAAATACTGGAATACTGCTGTCACATCACCCCTAGTCCTTCTTTTCTCTAGACTAGTCAAACCCAAATCCTGCAACCGTTCTTCATATGTTTTAGTCTCCAGGCCTTTAATCATCTTAATTGCTCTTCTTAGCACTTTTTCCTAAAATCTCAACATCTTTTTTGTAACATAGTGACTAAAACTGGATGCAGTATTCCAGGTGTCACTCTCAGCTGAACAAAGGCCATGGTTTCTGTTTGGTATTTCAGAGAATGCATGAGTCTAAGAAGACACCAAGTTGTAGACTTGCTTCTTCATATGAAAGGTGACCCTATCTATAGCTAACCTTGGAACTGCCTCTGAGTTAGTTTCCAGATAGGCAGCAATTCAACCTTTGTAAGAGTTAGTTTGAGCTGGTTTGTACAATTCTAGACCTCCACCGCCTCTGGACACTGAATCAAAACTTACAAAACATCTCCAGCTCAGCCTGGGAAGTTATACATCAGGGGTGTCAAACTGCCGGCCCACAGGCTGGATGCGTCATGCCAAAACTGCGCCCATCCCATTGCCAGTAATGGAAAAAAAGCCACGATACGTCGCAACACATGACGTTGCGAGTTTGACACCCCTGTTATACATCAACCGGATAGCTTCAGGAATACCTACTTCCAGTGATTGTTGCCTGCCCACTAAGATCAGGAAGAAAAGATTTTCTCCAGGCCCCTTCACATAGGGAATGTCATCAATAGGGTTCATGAAATAAAGCTTTCTCAGTTGCTGCCTCACCATCTCTGGAACAGTATTCTGCCAGAGATTAGATTGACCCCCACATTCTTTAGTTTTCAAAAAGACATAAAGACCAGGGGTTTTTTTCAACAGGACTTTGAGACTTGATAACATTATCTAGTTCTTCCTTGCCAGGGAATGTCTAGATGTGTATTGTATTGTCAGTCTCTGAGGTATTTGGATTATATATTTTTATGTTCCAATAGAAGAGAAATTAGAAATGGAAATCTGTTGAAAACAATCCACAGTAATTAAGTGCTCCATTACCAAAGTAACAACCCAAATTCCCACAAGAGAAACCATGTAAGAACATTATTCAGATGAGAACTAATGCACTGCAGCAACCTGGAACATCAGAAAAAGGAAACAGATCACTTATATGTCTTCCAACAAAATGGGCACCCATGCAACTTTATCAAAAAGTCCAGACCACTACATTCACTATAGCAGAACAAACACAAGCTATGAAAAGGATAATACTGTCATATATCAAAAACATCTCAGAAACAACCAACAGATTATTGCAACCACATGGCATCACATACCATACAAATCAACCAAAGTCCTCCAAAACATGTTAACTAACCAAAATTTAACTGGGAAAATTGTGAGCATCCTAAACCAAGCCAATTAAAAAATGTTAGGAAACTCCTGGAAGCCTAGCATTCACACAAATCAGATTTCAATAGACACAGAGAAATAAACCATATTTATATAGCATTCAAAAGAGAGAATAAAAAGCTAAGAAGGAAACAAGACCAGAATACATCTTTTCCAGCAGCCAACACCCAGATAAGAGAAATTAACACCAGACAATCAATCAAGCAGAAAACAATACCCTAATTAAGGAATTACCAAGGAGAAAACCATACCATTACCAACAATGGCAGGGCAAGCTACTGTATATAAATAGGGAGCAAACTCCATACTCACTATTACTGATTATATTACCTAGTTGGATTATAAAATGTTTGCAAGCAAGCAACCAAGCTCAGAGAGCACTGAGGATTCCGTAGTTTTATGGATCTATTTTATATAATTGTTGAACACAATTCAGGGTATACTTACTGGAGTGGCCTATCAATCCACTAAAATATCAGCATACAGATACCTTCCTGCAGACTAATAAATGGTTTTCCAGTAATTTAATTAAGATGTTAAAAAGCAATAGGAAGAAGGCTAAAACACAAGACATCCACATCCAAAGCACCCCTGGGTGTGACTGCTCCTTCCTTACAACTATAGACAGGAAATACCACTACGGCAGGAGAGAAAGATCTGCAAAGGAGTAGAGTAGAATAGAGTAGAGTAGAAGAATTGGAAGGGACCTTGTAGATCATCTAGTCCAATCCCCTGACCAAGCAGGAGTCCCTACACCATTTCAGATAGATGGCACTCCAGTCTCTTCTTGAAAGCCTCCCGTGATGAAACACCAACAAGATCTGAAGGCAATCTGTTCAATTGGTTGATTGTTCTCACTGTCAGAAACTTTCTCCTTATTTCCAGGTTGAATCTGTCTTTGGTCAGTTTCCATCTGTTATTCCTTGTCTAGCCTTCAAGTGCTTTGGAAAACAGGTAGGCCCCCTTCTCTCTGTGACAGCCCCTCAAATATTGGAACACTGCTATCATGTCTCCCCTGGTCCTTCTCTTCACCAGACTAGCCATGTCCAGTTCCTGTAACTGTTCTTCATATGTTTTCGCCTCCAGTCCCCTAATCATCTTTGTTGCTCTTCTCTGCATTTTTTCTAGACATCTTTTTTTATAGTGTGGAGACCAAAATTGGTTGCAGTATTCTAGGTGTGGCCTTACTAAAACCTTATAGAATGGTATTAGTACCTCACGTGATCTTGATTAAATCCCTCTGTTGATGCAACTTAGAATTGCATTGGCTTTTTTGGCTGCCACCACACACTTTTGGCTCATATTTAATTGATTGTTCACTAAGACTCCAAGATCTCTCTCACAGTTCCTATTATTAAGCCTGGTTTCACCCAATCTATATGTGTACTTTTGGTTTTTCTTGCCTAAGTGTAAGAGCTTTACTTTTCTTTATGTTGAATTTCATTTTGTTAGCTAGGGCCCAGTGTTCAAGTCTGTCAAGATCCCTCTGGATCTTGAGCCTATCAGAGCTCTGTTCTGGGCCCAGTGCTCTTCAACATCTTTATCAACGATTTGGATGAGGGGATAGATGGGGAACTCATCAAATTTGTAGACGACACCAAGCTGGCAGGAATAGCCAACACTCCAGAAGACAGGCTTAAGATACAGAAGGATCTGGACAGACTTGAACACTGGGCACTATCTGACAAAATGAAATTCAATGGTGAAAAAAGTAAGGTTCTACATTTAGGTTAGAAAAACCAAATGCACAGATATAATATAAGGGGTACCTTGCTCAATAGTAGTAACTATGAGAGGGACCTCGGAGTCCTAGTGGACAATCACCTAAATATGAGCCAGTTGTCAACGCTGCTAATATTGAATATTCTTGCTTTGACAAAATATGCAGAACTGTCTGGTACTTTTAGAGTTAATTCAGATGAAAGAGAGAGGAGAGAAAAGCCCGCGGAAGGGAACGGAAGTGAATCTTTGCCCTCCAGGCTAATTGGAAGGTGTGAATCATGACCCCAAAATAGGGGAGGGGAAATGCCTGGAATGATATGTGCAAAGGAAGGGAAATTCAGATCTTGGCATTCTCCATGCCGTGCTGACACTTCTTTTATACTAATAAAGGCTTTTAGGTTAAAAAAATTCCTGAAACTTCTTTGAAGTGTTTCATTAGTCAGACACGATACCAGTAGTGTGCTGCAGCTGCCAAAAAGGCCAACACAGTGCTAGGCTGCATTAACAGAGGGATAGAATCAAGATCACGTGAAGTGTTAATACCACTTTACAATGCCTTGGTAAGGCCACACTTGGAATACTGCATCCAGTTTTAGTCACCGCAATGTAAAAAAGATGTTGAGACTCTAGAAAGAGTACAGAGAAGAGCAACAAAGATGATTAGGGGACTGGAGGCCAAAGCATATAAGGAACGGCTGCTGGAATTGGGTATGTCTAGTTTAATGAAAAGAAGGACTATGGGTGACATTATAGCAGTGTTCCAATATCTCAGGGGCTTCCACAAAGAAGAGGGTGTTAAGCTATTTTCCAAGGTGCCTGAAGGCAGGACAAGAAGCAACAGATGGAAACTAATCAAGGAGAGAAGCAACCTAGAACTAAGGAGAAACTTCCTGACAGTTAGAACAATTAACCAGTGGAACAACCTGCCTCCAAAAGCGGTGAATGCTCCAACACTGGAGGTTTTTAAGAAGAGACTGGACAGCCATTTGTCCGAAATGGTATAGGGTTTCCTGCCTGAGCAGGGGGTTGGACTAGATGACCTCCAAGGTCCCTTCCAACTTTACTATTATTATTATTATCTAGGGTGTTGGCTATTCCTGCAAGCTTAGCATCATCTGCAAATTTGATAAGTTCCCCTTCTATTTCCTCATCTAGGTCGTTTATGAAGATGTTGAAGAGTACTGAGCCAAGGACAGAACCTTGTGGTACCCCACTACTTGCTTCCCTCCATGTAGACATAGTACCATTAAGGAATACTTACTGAGTGCAGTTTGTCAGCCAGTTACAAATCCAACTGATGGTGTTGCTGTCTATCCCATTTTTTTAAAGCTTTCCAAGACTTTTCCTAACTTGCAAGTGGTCAAGCAAAAAAGCATGATTGATGTTATCAAACACCATGGAGACATCTAAAATGACCATTCACTACATCTTGTCAAAGGTTATTTACCAGAGCAACCAATGTTGTTTGCATCTGTGATATTCTATGTTGCATATTAAACTACAATCCAAATTGAAAGTTGGATGTTGATGCCAGCCTTTAGTTAACTATTATCCCTGGGAGAGATCCAACAGGTGATAACCTATAGTATTTATTTATTTATTTATTTTATTTGATTTATATCCCGCCCTTCTCCCAACGGGACTCAGGGCGGCTCACAACATATTAAAAAACATAAACACATTTACAACCCCACCCAAGTAAAACCAATTAAAACCGAATATTTAAAGCTGTGCTATTTAAAATTACTCTTAAGATAAACCCGATTTAAAATCCTCCCTAGGCCA
>NW_015387091.1:198790-203649 GCF_001527695.2 Protobothrops mucrosquamatus
AGGTTTAATTGTTAATAAATCAGCATGACTCCATGCTTTTTTAAAGAATGATCTTTTCAACCAGAGAATTGAGAGCAATTCTTAGTGCATGCAAACTGCCTATGGTAAGATAACAGCTATGACACATGCTGTTGGCTCCATGAAAGGTTTTGCTAGATAATGAAGGACTCCATTAAAAGCATGTCCTTTTTGTTTTCTGGCTTATGTCCATCTTATATTGTGATGGACTTGCACGTGGGTGCACCTGTGTGCAATCATAAAAACATCTATTTTTTAACAATCATCTTTTAACTTAATAATATTTCTCAGTCCTTGAGAAATTATTTTGACTGCCTTTTCAAATATCTTTTAGAAAAAAGGTATACCATTTCAAAGCTTATAGGTTTGTAAATACTGTAATTTTCTGCCAGAAGAAAAATATCTACACTAAGTATTTTACTATAGAAATAGTAGAACTCTATTTCTACAAAACAGAAATGTGTTGTAGTGAGATTACATAAAAAGTTTTAGGATAACTGAATATTAATAGATAATAAGCCAAGGATGATCTTCCTCTTGCTTCCTCATTTTAAGGTGCAAAACATCCTTCTATTCTTCCTGTGTTTGAAAATAGGTGTGTAATGAAGAGTAAGTGGCACTTTCTGGAACTCAAATTATAGAATTTTTCATTGCTTTGTTCAAATTTTGAGTTGTAAATCGGGGTGGGGGAAAATTCAGTGGGCAAGAATACACTTAATGTTTTCGGAGGAGCTAAGGGCTGCAGAGTTGGTGTAGTTACATCATACAGATGGGCAGGGCTGAAGTTTGGTGAGAATATTGGAGGAACTTGTTTAATTGTAATATGTCTGTTTTAGGACTTGCAGAACAATTTCCATTAGTTTTCACCTCAACGGTGGAAACTGTACTTTCTTACTTTCTTGTAGGCACTAGCAATGTCAACATAATAATGCCCTCCAATACCAAATACATATAAAAGCGAAACGATCAAAAGAGATAAAACATAAAAACTTCAAATGCTGTGCACTTGCAAACCCCGCCTTCAATTACAACACACCCTCTTCCTGTGCAAGATCTTGACAATTTTCCTAAAACCCAAGAGGGAGGAAGCTAATGAAATCTCTGCCAAAGGGCAGTTTCAAAGTGTGGGGGCAGGTACTGAGAACACCTGCTTTAGAAGCCTGTCAGGTGACAATGTTGTAAAGACAGGACCTGGAGAGAGCTGACTTCTTTTGATCTGGTTCAGAGGAAGCTCTAAAGGTCACAAAAAGAAGGTTTGAAATTGAATCCTGCAAGGGTCTCTGGGATTGCAGGTTGACTACTCTTGTTTTATCGTTGATCAAAGTATGTATTGTTCCTTGGAGCATATTAAAATATTTCATACCCTACTTTAGATTTTGAAGGACCTCCAGGATGACTTACAAAAAACATTCCAAGATCAATACAGATTGGCTTTAAAACGATTGTGAAAATATGCAAAACGAAATAACACCTTAAAAAAAGCATGTACAAAGGAAAAAATACGCACTTATGCAAAATGCTTCTATATCTAGTAGCTTGAATCAAGCTAAAACTATTCTGTATCTCTTAATAATAGAATTCAAAACCCACATGAATTATTCAGAGAAGGTTCAATTGTGATTTTTTTTTTGAAAGATATACCATCTTCTCAATAAATAGAAATTCATCAATATTTTTTTCTTTCTAATTTCAATGTGATAAATTCCCTCTGAGGCTAATTAAAAATAAAGACAGTGCATCATCCATGAATATGGGTGTCTTATTACAATTCATTTTCCAATGATTAGTAACAGACTCTGTGCTATTAGACTCACACTATTACAAAAACTCAAAAGAAAATTGATTTTCTATAAATCAGACCCACTTGGGTATCACTGAGTACCTAAAAGCCTTCTGTAACTTGTTGCCTTCCACATGTGTTGAGGCTACAGTTTCTAAACTGTGAGCCAGGCTAGATGGAAACTCTGAAAATTGATAACCCAATACACTGGATGGGCATTGATATGAGAAAAGTGGTCTAAAAATTACAGGAATCAGTTTTGGGATAAAGACCACATATGTTTTCTCTCTTCTGACTAAAATATCTGGATTTTTTTTTTAAAAAAAAAACACCTATTATTTCAATTTCAAAGCGGCTGAACTTCATACTGATTCTGGGAAACTTACAAATTAAAATTGAGAGAAAACAAACTACATCAAGAAAAGATGACCAAAGACCAACATATAAAAAGCCAAGTAGCAAAAAAATCAACCAAACAGATTTGACTCCCAACTTAGCCCAATTCTGGGAGAAACAGCAGGTCTTAAGCAGTTCTTGGAAAATCAGAATAGTGGGAGCAATAGGAATCTAACTGATCTAACCTTCACATAGCCATGTAGTTAACTGACTAACCCCATATTTCCACCTTGCCCAAAAAATAATTTTATATACTTTATAGAACAGTTCTTTGCCTGAGCTTCCAATTCTGTATTTAATGGTGCTAATATTACTGAGCAGTTAATTCCCTGGACAATTTTCTGCTAGGTTGCTAGTTTTCTGTAGACGTTCCTCATTTGGCTGAAATGCCCTCTTAAAAACAGAAGCAGAAGTATTGGTAGGAAATCAACATCAGGCATGGTTGTGAAATTTGTATTGGTTGAGTCAGCTTCAATTAAGGGGGAGCTGGGAGACTCCGACTCTTCTTGTTGTGAGATTTTAGGCTGCACTTCCAATATATCATGCATTCTTTTAGTCTTTGATTGAGAATAGGCAAAAAAGACATGTATTCCTGACAAGTCTTTTTACTAATGTAAGGGCTAGCAAAATGTAGGCACAGCTCATCTTTATATAATCTCCCTTTATCTGTGTTGTATAAACACAAACTATTCAGCGTTCACAGCTGTTCTCTGCAATATAGTAATTGGTGTGAATAGAATTAATACTCTCTTTCTTCATTGAACATGTCTGTGCTAATCCGTGCTGGTCTAATTCCCTGCATTTTGCTTAGCAAAATGAATTGAGATGAAGCATTTATGGAACAAGTATGAGAAGTAACAACAGCACCAATTTATTTATTTAGGTTTTCTCCTCCCTCATAAAGTAAAGGTTGGAGAGAGAGATATTGCAGTCATAGCAAGTTCTTTGTTCACATCAACAGGAGATAAAAATGTAAATCTAAGCAAATCAAACACTGGATTAGAAATATGTTTTGCTCTTCTAAATTGGTGAGATTTTAAGAAAATTGTGTACGTAGTAAAGAAGGGCATTCACACAGAATGGTGCAGAGCATGTGATATATACTAACCAATAAGCTTTTATGCACTCAGATCAGTTTATACTGGAAACCTTTATCAACCTTAGGACTGGAAAAAAATTGTATAGCTAAAAAAAGGACTTAAACAGATTTAGCACTCTTAAATGTATTATCACTGTTGGGTGGTAGTCTGTAGCCAATGTTAGATTAATATAAAAGTTAAGAGATCAATCCTAGTTAGTATTGGATGGGAGACACACACTGGGTAATACTATGGTTGAAGGTTAGACAGGAAAATAAAGCAAAACCTCCAAAAGAAGGCAATATCAAACTGCTTTCACACCGATGCTAGGACAGCTGTATAGATATCTCCATGAAGCCAGTTATGTTCAATCTGAAGGATATTTTATTTGCAATATATCTTAACCCAACACACATTCCAACTGAGCATGGAGATTGTTACAAATCAGATTATGGATATGAGCATGTAACTCAAGAGTAAATATAGAGGAGTATTTATGCAATTGTAGCCCTGATATCAGAGCAACTTGGTCTTGATGTATCTGACTTACACAAACATACAATTTGTATGTATTTCTGTGCCATTAGGCAAAAAAATTTAGGCATATAAATTTTAAGTTATTCAGAAGGTATGTTCATGCAAGCATTGTTTGATTGGCAGTGGGGAACATCTAGTAATTTCAGATAATTAAGATAGCCAGTAACAAACCATTAGCACATCAGACCGTTTAAAGACAGTGGAAGACAAAACACTGGGGGGTTACTGCAGGTGCTGTGAATCACGAAGCAAAGATCTCTAATAAGTCATCACTGCTTCTAGAGAGTGGAGTTATGTAATTCCCAGGAGTTCTAAGTTTAAATTCTTAGCTTTATTATGCTGTAACCTATCCATTAATTTCTCGGATTGTCTGTTACTGAAGTCAGGTAAAGAAATGGCATGTTCCATAGATCCTTTCATAAATTGTCACTACTTTGCAGTCCATTTCCTCTTTCATGAAGAGTTCAGTGAGAAATCGCATTATTTGTAGTAGAAAATTCATGTTCATTTCTCAAGATTATCATAAAAATGGGGTAACAAGTAATGAGAAAAAGAACTTTCATGACTGCTCTGGGTCAGATGGATAATAGCGATCTAGATAAAAATTCCGAACTGATATAAGCCAGTTTTCTGGATTTCCCAATTCTCAATAAAATATGATGCCATTGGGCTCAGTGTTCTCCCATCACCTACAAGCTATGAAATCAGATCTCTAAATGTATTAGTATCATAATTCTCATTATCAACAACTTGGGGTTCAAGGAATAGATCTGTAGCTCTATTCAGGCAGCCTTGGGATTAGTGTGCTACCAAAAACTACATGGTAAAAGTCTTCTAAAATTGAAATTCTTCCTGGCAGGTAATCACTTTCAGCAATGCACCAAAAAGAAATCTGCGGCCATTCAAATGAGGTACAGGGGATATCTGCTGGCCTTAGGCAATAAAATGACTGTCTTAAGTCAGCTTTGCCTGTGGTAAATTTCTCTCTCCCAGCTTATTTATTGTGACTGAACCAATAATTCAGTCAGGCAGCCTGTTTAGTTGTCTCT
>NW_015387091.1:204297-212953 GCF_001527695.2 Protobothrops mucrosquamatus
CCTAGAAGATAGATGTTACTTTTGATAAGGAAAAAGTGGCCTCAGGTTGAAGGGAAAAAACTATCATTGAATTCATTATACCTTATTGGAAATATAATTTTTAAAAGATGAGACCAAGATGCTTTAAAAATATTGGGGACTTGAGAAGCTGAGAATTTATTTGTGGCCTGATGTGACAAAGGTCAAAAATAGAAAGGAACACCTATTTTTGACATTCTTCAATGAAAAACATAGAATTGTTATTGGAGCTGAGTAGCATTTTGAGAAACATTAAATTCTTAAGAGTATAAGCTCACCATTTGACAGCCAGAAATGAGAAACAGAAGACTACAGAATCCAAAAATTAGTTTTTACTGTATACACGTACACAGAGATATATAAACTAGAAAGAAATGTTTTTTGCTTACTCCACTCAGATCTGTTCTGTAAATCCAAAAGTGTGGACACCTTTGCACAGAAATGTCAAAAGAAAAGTTATTTCTACTAACATGAACCTCTACTCAACATTTATAATTTTAATTTGATAATTTCAGCACCATAATCTTAATAGGAAGCTCTTTTGTATACTGTACTATTCCTGTTCCTGTTTGCCTCCCCAGGACATAAAGGATCTGTTGTTTGAGCAGCTTGTTTTGGGTCCAGGGCAGCCATTTGGATTCATTTTTTCTTTGTTTTAGAAAATAGAGCAAAAATTGAGATAGTAAAATTGTTTTATTCATATTACAAAATTGATAAGCCATTAATTGAATCAGTTAGATCATAAATCTTCCCACTCATTGTATTCTGTTGTTGTGTATATTACTTTGGTCTCTGATCACAAAGGAACAGCAAATATTCAGCACAATATTTTACTAGCAATCTTAAGAGATACAGTTGTGGTTTGATGCAGCTACTGTATATAGGGATTATCATTTTTGGGGTCAATTATTTTTAAAGAAAATAAACTACTAATTCTATAACACAGATGATTGCAATGGTGCAGATAATGTTTCTTCTTTCTGTTTGGGGCAAGACTATTTTAATTAATTTTATCTTCTATTGCCTTCAGAATATTATAGTACAGATATTTCATTCCTGAGATGGTGATACTGCAAAATTCCAACATCTATAAAGCAGAGCAATGTCTGGCCTATGAATACAATTTTCTTGCAAGGTATCCACATTTAGCCAGCAGAGACTCCTTCATTAGACCTTTCATCAAATATAAAACCATTTAATAGGAAGGTATCTTCATATACCGGTAGTTTACTTTAGACAACAAGTTCCAGAGTTAACTGTTAAAACTAAGTGTAACTCCCAGTAGTGACCAAACTAGCACTTCTATTCCCTTGCCACTATAAATATCCCAAACTGACAATTCAATAAAACTAGCACCCTGTTTCACTTTCTTAGCCACAGCTGCCAACTACTGGGTTATGCTTGGCTGTGCACACCCATCAACAACAAGAGCAATACAGACAGTAGCCCATTTATGGTAATTAGCTATCTGGCAGACTGGCAAGCTCTATAGAGAGTGATGGTAAATATAAGACCAAAACTCAGGATTGGCAAATGAAAAGCAACACCATTTATAAGTGTAAACCTAAGTTGGATATTCTAAATCTGGAAATTACTGACAGCTATAAAAAATATAAGGCAGCTGTCCTGTAAATGGTTATTTAAACTCATTTAAACTCTTCCTAACCGAAATAGGCCTAGGGAAATTTGCATCCAAACAGAAGAATACTAGTATCTTGACTGTTCTGCAAATTATCCTGGAAAATTACAAATTTCTTTTGTAAATGACTCAAGATTCTCTCTCGGTCCTTCAATAGATACTTTATATAGCCAAAACTGACTAAGAATTCCAAAACAAAAAAGAAGTTAGAAGAACTTCAAAGCCAATAATCTGTGAAAAAACAACCTGATTCCCTCCAAATGATTTAGAAAATAAATCCCATAATCCCAGTCTTCACCTATTCTGATCAGCCATTGGGGGCCTTTACCTTAAACAACTGAGATGACATTAGGTTGCCTCCCATCAGCAGTAAAGTACAAAAAAAAATCAATTCCATTAGTGAACTAAAACATCCAGACTTCCCTGAGGTCTACTAAATGGTGTGTGGTGATTTAAATCAAGAGAGGATCTAGATATAGTTCTTCCAAGGTTGATTTCCTAAAGATTTAAAATGCCATTGTATAAGAATGAAAAATATTGGGTGACTAACAACGCAAAGCACCCATTCAGTATGGCATTACCAAAATAATACAAAACTAGAGTAATTCAATATTCTTGCAATTGGAGTCAAGAACTCCAGAATGCTTTCCATAAAATAAGCTTTTACTGGCAAGTCTGAAATCATTGAGTTAAGTGCCATTCAGCTGAGTGCATTGATTTTTCCCCTTCCTCCCCTCCCCTCCCTTTGCCTTGCTTTTAATGGCTTCCATTTTCTATTTATTGAAAGAATCAGAGAGTACAGTATAGACATTATCTGACAGAGGAAAAACTAAAGCAGGGGCCTCTATGGGTTCAGAAAGGAAAACTGCATATTTCAGAGCTGAAGAAGCTTCTTGGATGAGAAGCGAAACAGCTTCAAAGAAAAACAAGGAAGTCAACTGCCTCTTGAAAAAGCACCTTTGGGATAACCATGACCAGGATGACTGAGAATCTCCATAGACAAAACTGCATGTACTTCTGGGAAACACTCAGCAACAAAATATATCTTGTCAAAAATGTTCCAGATACTGAGCATCTGACCAAGCATATCTGTCTCTTACCTTCATAATGTCTCCATTTTGAAAGGCCAAGAAAGAAAAAGTAATTTAAAAGGGTGCAGCATTTATGCAAACAGTTGTCCTACTTTTGGACAGCAATTGTTTACAGTATTGATGCTTTAGCTGTATAATAATAATTGGTATAGGCAAATTAGAACAACTGGATCTGAGCTGCAAAATAGAGGACTACAACATGGCAACAAAGAGATACAAAACTAATTCTTTACTGAGATCTAGTAGCTGTCCATATGTGTAGGGCCCAGATCTGATAGTCCTGGAGCAAATTCTCCTCAAGTTCCAGGAGGACTGGCAAATTAAGCTATGTTCCTGAAGATCAAAATATCTCCCAAAGGCTCCCAAATTAGTTCTGAAAACCATGTCTCTTTGCATCCCCATTTATAGAACAACAACAAAAAAAATTCTTTAAGATATGCAGTTTCCAAAGTGCCCGACATCCGTATCAGAGATCCTGGGCAACTATATTTTCCAGGGTTTTTGGTGCCTCAGATGTTGCTATGGTAGCACTCACAATGCTGGTATAGGAGGTTAGATTTGCAGGACTTGTTGAATCACAAATTAGCCAACCACAAATTAGCTTAGCAATAGCAATAGCACTTAGACTTACATACCACTTCATAGTGCTTTACAGCCCTGAGCGGTTTACAGCGGTCAACAATCTGGGTCCTCATTTTACCAACCTTGGAAGGATGGAAGGATGAGTCAACCTTGACCTGGTCAGGATTGAACTTCTGGCAGTCAGCAAAATTAGCCTGCAATACTGCATTCTAATCATTGTGCCACCATGGCATTAGCTTAATATGTTATATGTCAGTGATGGCGAACCTTTTAGAGACCAAGTGCCCAAACTGCAACCCAAAACCCACTTATGTATCATTGGGTGCTGGATGGGCGTAGCCCATTGGGTGGGTGTGGCCAGTTAGGTGTGGCCAATTGGGTGGGCGTCACCCATTAGGTGGGCGTGGTTGCGGTGGTAATGGCAGACTGGGTGGGACTAAAAAGTTCAATCAATCAATTCCAACTTTGTGAGATCTTTTTTTCTCGAGTGAGAAGTTGAAATTGATTCATTCATTCAACCTTTTTTGGTTTTTTTGCACACAGTGGCGGAGGCCTAAAGCGAAAAGGCTTTATAAAACCCAGCTGAAGGCCTAGGACTGGGGCGAGAGAGCGCGTCCCCACAGAGAGGGCTCTGCGTGCCACCTGTGGCATGTGTGACATAGATTCGCCACCACGGACTTAGGGTTAGGGTTACATCACCATGAACTCATAGAGCAAAATGGCAACAAATTTGGAGTGCTTGGGTATGGTTAGGAGGGCACTTACTTTTCTAGGCTGCCCTATCTATGTTTCCTGGTAAAATACATGGGAAAATCCCATTGGAGGAAAATTCCACTTAGGGTTAGGGTTAGGTCACCAAGAACTCATAGACCAGTGATGGCGAACCTTTTAGAGACCAAGTGCCCAAAAACTGGCCCTGCCCCCGCTCCACCACCCTGCCCCGCCTTCGCTCTGCCCCCCATCCCCCGCCCCGCATGCCCACAAGACCACTCACCGCCTCCAGGACCCGCCACAGATTGCCCAGGCAGCACAGCAGCACTATGGCGGCCACACCCTCTGCCCACGCCCTGCAGCATCAACTGCATGATGGGGTGTGAGGGCAGAGTCTTGTCTACGCTGCCTGGCTGCCATGTCCTTGGCTGCACTGCTCCATGTGGGCCACGCTCGGGTGTGACTCTCCTTCGGGGGGGTGCTGGAGAGGAGGGAATCGAGGGGGAGTCAAGGCTGGGGAAATGGCACGTGTGCCCACAGAGAGGGTCCCGAGTGCCACCTCTGGCACCCATGCCATACGTTCGCCACCACTGTTATATGTATATAATCCATGTGATTAGTTTATAGTTCACTGTGTATTCTGAAGATAGGATTGAGTAAATGCCTCTACATAGGGCTGCCTTTGAATATCTGGAAGCTTTACCTAGTATTGAATGCAATAACATGGGAGTTAGGTGTGCTTCTAGAGCAGCACATTACACCTGTGCTCCACTAAGCTATATCAGTTGCCAGATTGCTTCTGGGTCCAATTCACGGTGCTGGTTTTAACCTTTAAAGCCCTTCTTAGATAACCTGGGTTATCTGATGGACCACCTCTCCCCATGTACATCAGCCCAGCCCACTAGATCTGGCAGATAGGCATGTTGCAGGCAGCAACAGCAGGGACCATCATTTGATGGCTCCCAGGAGATGTGTCTTCTCTGCTGAGGCACTCACTGAGGCACTGACCTTATGCAACGTTCTTTGCCCTGAAATTAGAGTAGCTCCATTCCTTTTAGCATTCCAAACAGCCCTCAAGTCTTGGCTAGGCTGTCAGGGATCCCAGGTGACTGGAGACCTGTTCAAATGGCTGCATTGATGAGGTGGCTATTTTAATCTTCCTTTTCCTGTGCTTTGTATTTTTCATTTTTATGGTATTTATTAATGAGGTTTTTATAGTGTGTATTTTTTGTTTTAAATTTATTGTTCTTATTGATTCTTGTTCACCTTTGGTGAGATGCACAGTCATAGACATTTGATTAATAAATAAAAAATAAGATTAAATTAAAACACATATAAACATATGGTGTGAACCTGACCTTTCAGAGTATACCAGTGGAAAATTCCTTCTCTTATCCAACCTGGTCAAGAAAATTTGGGAAAAGCAGAACTTGCTTTGTAGCACAAGTAAGATTTGTTGGATAAATCTATATTTCATCTCAAGTAATGATTAATAATAAGTTAACATTCCTCACAAATTCTTTGTCCTTATTTCTGATGATTTTGCCCTTCTCTAAGACCTGGTTTACACTTCATATGAAACCAAGATTTGTTGAAGCAACTATAAATGGATGGATTTACAAATCATTCAGTATAATAAATCCTGATTTACATAACCTGCTAATGCAAAACCAGTTATGCTGTCAAGCCTTAGGGACTGAGTAAGAGGACTGTATAGGATTTCCAAAAATGAAGATTTTTCTGCCTCTGACCTGAAGAGGAAGAAGTATTAATGGCACTGAAGCAGCTTTCTGTCAGCTGGATAGCTTTCAGAAGTGTGCTGCTTATTTGGGGCACACATCTGGGATGTGACAGACAGACTTCAAAGACTCTTTACATCCACTGAAAATATCCTTTCCTTTGATCATGTAGGAACAAATCACATAGCCATATATAACCTTGAAGACACTGCAAGGGACAATAAAGTACTAAGCAGAAGACTGAAGGAGTTGGGAAGTATGGGGTATTTTCTTTTGTCAAAGGACACAGCCCAAGAAGAGAAAGAATGCTGGACATGAACACATAGCTATACCAGTGCCTATGGGACTGGTTTCAATTATTTGTTCCTAGGATATGTTTCTGAGATCAGAGATTTAGGCAAGAGATGGATGTTGCTTATGAGATCTGAGAAGAACAGAAGCTAAAAGATGTCTGAACGTCACATTGCCAATTTGATCTAGTCTTTAAAATGAATTCTGTGGGAAGAGAGAAGACAGGCAAGAAATTAATCGGGTGCTTAGTACTGGGATACTCTGCATACTCTACAGATATGCAGAATATGGAGGAACCCAATAAGGAGCATGGAAAAAGGAGAACAGCATGTTAGGTTACATGACCTGAAGATTCCACTGTCTATACAAATGCATATGACAAACTCTTAATGCAGGAAAGAAAATACTACACAGTTTAGCATATATTACTGAAATTTGATTGGACAAAACTCATGACTGAATGCAAGAACTGAAGAGTAAAACTTGCCCAAAAGGGATTCTCATCAAAGGTAAGAACTTTAATCTTAAGGATCAGGGTTCTACAGAAAAAGGAGAAACTAGAGTAAAGAAGTACTGAACACTAACAAATAGTTACAGTAATGTACACAGAGAAGCAAACAAAGCACAAACTTATAAGGGAAGCTAAAAAAAAAATGTCACTACTGAAAAGAAAGGAAGAGGTGGTTCTGTGCTGAGAGAAGATGTTAGGGCAGTAACATCTGGACTTCTATTTTATTTTGGTATTTTATTTTATTTGGTATACAATAAATATAGAGAAGCGTCTGAGTTATGGAAAAAGCATCTGAGTTTTAAGACTCCAAGATCCTACTAATTACACCTAAGAGTTTGTGGATGCCTTTCTGTAATGTTTGAGAAAATATGGAGGGGCTGCATACTGTCAAGGGCAAATATTATTATTGTTAGCTAGGTTTTGCAGTAAAGCTGAGGAAATTATTAAACAGGTACAAATGGGTAGAGGTTTGCTGGGGAAAACATTTTAGGTACCAGGAATCCGATTGCCCACACTTAGTAATTAGTATGATGTAAAAAAGAGGATGGGGGAAAATAGGGAAATGCAATTAAAAGTTGATTCAAGAGAGGACCATTGGGAGGCGAGTTTTACACCACCTTTCATTTGGAAAGAAGATTAGAAGTTTGCTATATGTGATATGTGGACTGTGACTGGACAAACCAATGAGTAGCCTGCCCAGATATAGGTTGGTACCAGTAAGAAGAGATGCAAAAGGAATCAGAAGAGCACAGAGGAGAAAGGAGGGGGATCTGCTCCATAAGATACTTGCAAGACAAATAAGGCTAATGAATTGTGTACTGCATGTTGGACTTTAAAATATTCTGGGATTTAACAATCCTATCTCTGTTGGGTGATGCTGTGACTACTTTCTCCAAGAAAACATCCCAGGACTCGGGATTCAGTTCCACTGAGCTCAACAGCTACTGTTCTGCAAAATTATTGCTTTGTTCTTCTATCTGAGTAAATATGCTTGTAAATCTATGTAGTCATTGTTTGAATGCAAAGAGTAAAATAGAGTTCACAATATTTTGATTCTGAGTGCCAAATAATAAAGCAAAGTTGTTTATCCTTAATTAGAATTGTACATTGGGTCTTACTGGATTAATGCAAAAGCAGTTTTACTCCTTTGAGGTGATTGGAAGTGACAGGCTTGATGAAACAAAATTTTATGGAATCTAGAAGAAATTCCATTTGGCATATCTCTCAGGTGAGAGTCATTTTTTGAATACAGACTGGTTCATGTGTTGTGACACAAGCTGCCAACCTATTGATTGATTAAGTCAGTATCAACTTTTAACAACCACATAGATAGATTTTCTCCATGATGATCTATGCCTAACCTGGTGCTTCAGGTCTTCCAACAGAGTACTCATCACTACTATTAATAGTTAGTCCATCCATCTCACTTCTTATTGTCCTCCTCTCTTTCACTGATCCATTTCCTGTTTTCTTGGCTGTCCATGATATTCTCAGGAGTCTCCTCCAATATGAAAGTTCAAAAGCCTAAATATGCTTTCTATCTTGCTTCTTCAAAATCTAACTTTTACATCCAGAGAGTCTCCCCTGCTTTTTTTTTTTAAGAGTAGGTAAAACTACTCAGATAACCACAGGCCAGTCAGTCTGATGTCAATACTAGATAAAACTATTTAGTGTGTCAGCATCAGATGGGGAAGAACTATCTCTAACTCAATCTTACCAAGATTAAATGGCTGTAGGTATTTGGGCCATCCAGATGGTAGGATACTCCATCTTGGAACTTGGATGAGATACTATTTAATCTGTAAAGGAGTATATCATAATAGGAAAAATCAAAGTAATGTATATAGGAACGATAACCCATACTGGGCACCAATACATATTAAAAGGATCTGGTATTTGTCCCAAGCTGAATGAGAACCAACAGTGTGACACAGTTATATATAAAAAAGCAAATGCAATCATAAGTTTTTAGTAATAATAATAATAATAATAATAATAATAATAATAATAATAATAATAATAATAATAATAATAATAATAATAATAATAATAATAATAATAATAATAATAATAA
>NW_015387091.1:213221-238097 GCF_001527695.2 Protobothrops mucrosquamatus
GTTACTACTATTGAGCAAGGTACCCCCTATACTATACCTGTACATTTGGTTTTTCTTGCCTAAATGTAGAACCTTACTTTTTTCACCATTGAATTTCATTTTGTTAGATAGTGCCCAGTGTTCAAGTCTGTCCAGATCCTCCTGTATCCTAAGCCTGTCTTCTGGAGTGTTGGCTATTCCTGCCAGCTTGGTGTCGTCTACAAATTTGATGAGTTCCCCATCTATCCCCTCGTCCAGATCGTTGATGAAGATGTTGAAGAGCACTGGGCCCAGAACAGAGCCCTGGGGCACCCCACTACACACTTCCTTCCATGTAGATGCGGTTCCATTGGGGAGCATTCGCTGAGTACGGCCAGTCAGCCAGCTACGGATCCATCTGGTGGTGATGCTGTCTAACCCACATTTTTCTATCTTCATCAGCCAAAGCATGTCAAACTCAAGAAAAGTCATTGTTCCTCCCTATTCTGCATTCACCTGACCATACCTAGAGAATTCTGTTCAGTTGGAGATGTTAGGTGGGATTAACTTACAAATAGAAAATTGCAAGAAGACAGGATAACTATCTTCAAGTGTCTGAAGGGTTGTTATTTACAAGAAAAGACAGAATCATTCTCAGAAGACACAAAAAGAAATTTTGGGTTTATATTACAAGGAAGTTGATTTCAGATAGACACCATGAGATTTTTTTATTTTTTTTTGCAAAAATAAGAATTGTCCAACAAACTGCCTCAGGACTCTAGTTCACTGAAGTTGTTTAAATAGAGGTTGGATGATCATCTGTTGAAGATCTTTTCATGGGCAGGAAATTGGTGTAGATGATCTCCAAAGTTCATTCAATCTTTACACTTTATTATTCCAACTCACACTACATGTGACATGTGCCAGCTACTTCAACATATGCATATTTTCTCATATCTCAGCCAAAAACCTTTGTTCAACAAATTCAACCACCTTCACTTATGACTTTTGTTGTTAATTTTTGTTTCTTCTGTTTTCTCTCCTTGTTTTAAAATCTTCCTTTTTGAAGATTTTTGAAATTTAGGGTTTTTTTTTGTTTCTTAAGGACACAATCTTTCATACAAAAATCTTGTTTTATACTTTGTACATAGCTGTATATTCTAACTGTGGTAACTGTGGCATTATTCCCTTCCAATGGTATACAGGAAAATAATTCATATGGATTTATTTTCCTTCCAAGATGCCATTATCATATCCATAGTCAACTTTTACTGAGTTCAGTCTGTCACAAAAGTGAGAAAGGATGGTCTGTCCTAACCTTCACCTAACAGCATTAGCCAGTTCCATGCCTCCCTCTTTCCCACTCCACCTTATATTAAAAAGCAAGGTCGAGGATAGAGGATACCATTTTATCTTACTGTTCTATCACTGGGCTTTTAAAGTAATCAGCACTTCACTAAGCTATATTGCTATATTTTCTACATGGGGGAATCTTTTGCCAGCAAGGATTGGAGCAAATTAATTTACTGGTTGTTTTCTCCAAGACTCTTTTCCTTTCATTTACATCAGCAACCATAATTTATGAACAGGGTGGTGGTAAAAGACCTGAATCAGCTTAATGTGCTATAAGTAGGACATTGTCATGGCAACAAGATGCTGAAGGTTTGCTACTATTTATGTACAGTTGGGGTTATTTTTTCCCCTGCTGAACCTTGACATAAATAGATTTTAAAGTATCTTGTTAGGAATATGATTCCCCTCATCCTAACTCTCAATACATTTTTAGATATATATGTGTGTGCACATGTACAAGTGCTTAAATAAGCTTGACAATTTGCAAACATTGCCACAAAAATAGCTAACTAGTGCTATTTAAAGCAACTGCACAGAAATAAAAGGTTTTGATTCAGATTTCTCCCTATTTATTTATTTATTTATTTATTGGCATGTATCCTCCTGACTATTTTCTGAAAAGGAACACAAAGCAGGAAAATCAACAATGCTTACAACAATCCTTAAAACATCAATGCACATTGATTAGTTTGTTTTAAAATGCAGTTAACTATAAAAGCTACACATTCAGGGTCTATTCACTTTTAATCCATGGGTAGGCTACTGAAATCTACAGACTGCATGAGATTGTACTGCTGCTTTAAAGACCTCAGATCCTTCCTCAAGATCAGGTTGCTGAAATTTAGTAACAAGGTACCAATTTTCAGTGACACATGTTTGCGGGGGGGTGGATGTTTGGGAGGAGGGAGCCTTGCATTGTTTCCAGTGAAAATAAGAATAGAAAAAGTGTTTCATTAGTCTTCTAATAAGCTTGTTTAAAATACAGATTTATTTTTTTTAATCTACGTCCCACAAGCTCCTCGAAAAGAGCCATTTTATTGGCCCTGCCTTCTCTGGTGATATTACAATGTCACACAGTATCACTTAATGTATCCTTAATAGTTGCCATTTTTAAGTACATATCTAGTTAGAAGTGAAATCCCCATCTCTATTTTAATCAAGCATATTAATTACATTTTTGCCCTTTGCTTGAAACAGTACAAAGCTACATCCGGATGCATCTTAGTTTTACTTCATACGTGCATGTAGGATTATGAGGCCAGGGAATATGAAGCAATCTCCCAGAATGAATTAAATTTTGCTGGTGAATTAAGTTGTTCTAAAATGTATTTTTTCTGTTGATTATTTTTTCTTTACTTAAAAGCCACAAGATACAGGGGAACAATCAAAAGACTTTTCATATCTGAAAAATCTTGTATCTTCCATTAAAATAAGATTACACATGGAGAAAGGAGGATCTATAATACAGTAATAAGAGATATCTTTAAGTATGTGTGTGGAAAAAAAATCAAGAATGGCAATTATGACCATACAATGAATCATTTTAAATTTTGGATGAATTAACATTAAAAAAAAATACAGTTCATATATAGCTAAAATTCTCTCAACTGGTCAGTTCCAACCTTTGGAAGGCTTGGGGGTCCTGATTCAAAACTTTAGGAGACTGCAAGTCACCTGAGATTTCTAGTTTTGCCTCTCTGTTCTTGTATGTGGCCTGTTCTGAAAACCTGACCATGGTTCAGTCCTTTGTTCAAGACCATAAAATTGTTTGTTCCAACTGCAGTTAAGACTGGGCACCCCTGCTATTGTTACTGTAGGGCATTTACCCTGAGTCTTCTTGCCTCACAGAGTAACATCCCAGATAACTGAAACAGAACCATCAGCCCTTCAACTGAATTCACATATATTGTGTTAATTCCTGGATTCCCAAAGTGATGTCCATAGCTGCTTGGCTACAATGTTTTTGGAATCCACTTGAATTTGCACCAATCCAATTTTAAAAACTGTGTTTAATACTAGTAATCATATTACATTATAGTTGACTCATGACAACTCTGTGCATAGTCATCCTGAACTGCGTTTGCTCTTATCATTGCTGGAGTGATACCCATGGCGATTATTGTATCAGCCCATCATATTTCTTTGCCATGCCAGAATTCAAAAGTATTTCTTTTCTTCCTGTTTATTTCTTCATCGTCCAACTTAGTCAGAACAAGTTGGAACTTAGCATCTCTGCAGCTAAAAGTCTTCTATAGGTCCTTCAGGAAAATATGCAGCTTTGTTTTATGTCTTTGTATTCTTTTTTACCTTGTTCTATTTGGACTATTGCTTCTTGATCAACATAAAATTTGTGATCTCTAGTGGTGCAGTGGTGAGAGTGCAGTAATGCAAGCAAACTCTGCCCACAGCCTGGAGTTTGATCCTGATGGGGCTTAAGGATGTCTCAGCCTTTCATCCTTCCGGAGATGGACCAATATGCTGTGATTGTAAAGCACCCAGAGAGTGCTGTAAAGCAGTACGGGGTGGTATATAAGTCTAAGTGCTATTGCACTTAGAGAGATCTTTCAGTCAGTCTCCCAGAGTCTGAACTGGAACTCATTGGCATATGAGGACAAGCTATTTTTTAAGTAAAGATCTTTGTGATGCTTGAAATACCAGGGCGAACCACAACAAAATCTTTTCACTGCATCATCTTCATCATCAACAGATGTCAAAAACTATGAAAATGAATATTGTTTTTTCAGTGAATTATCTTGGAGTTCTATTGTGACTTGGCATTTCCGCTAGGTGATTATTGAAGGAAAGAATATAAGAGAACTTCCTTCCACCTTTTTATTCCATCTGGAAAGTATATAAAAAAACTTACTTCCAACTTTTTATTTCATCTTTTATTCCAGACTGAATAAAACACCTTCAGCCTTGTAGTAGTCTGAATTCTGGGCTCTGAGTTCTCAATTATTTCTCAGTCTGTCTCCTAGTTTGTCCTACGATAAGCACTTGCTCTAAACTCCTGATTACTGACACATCCCACAAACCCTGGCTCCTGATTAACTGTAGGCGACTGCCTTGGCCAGGGTCTGAAAAGACTTTTGACTTTTGGTTGAACATTAGAACTAAAAGGTGGCTGAAAAGTGGCATTGCTGCTGTTAGCTAATATGAAGTAGTCTCAAGGGGACAATTTGTTTCTGTGAAGTTTCTCATGCCTCTATCTACTACTCTAAGAAATTAAGAACATATTCTAAATCTGTCAGTTAAGAACAGATTCCAAAATATCTTGAATTGGCTATCCACTCAGTGGCTTAATCATCAGAATGATTAATCAATAACAGCTAATCTGAAAGGATCTATATCTGTTTGATCTGATCATATTATCATTTGCACAATGCCTGAGAGTAGTCTTTGTTACTGACAGCAGCCTGGAGTCAAAATAGAATCATTTTAAAATAGAAGGTTGCCATCTACTGGCCATAAAGACAAAATACATGACAAGAAGAAATGAAGTACTGCATAGAGCAGCGGCCCCCAACCTTTGGGCACCAGGGACCAGTTCTGTCTAGAGAGGTTTTTCCGTGGGCCAGAGGGGGTGTGGTTTTGCATGCTGCCTGCATGCTGCAGATGGGGCTTCACTTGTTTGCACGGCCCGGTTGCTGGCACGCCACAGACCGATGCTGGTCCATAGACCCAGGGGGTTGGGGACCCCTGTGTTAAAAAATGGGGTCAATTTTCCAATTTAACCAAACTGTAATGATGACGATGGTATCCATTCAGTTGTGTCCGACTCTTGGGGATTCTATGGACCAGGTCTCTCCACATCTTCCAATCTTGCACTACTTCTTTGAGTTTTCTTATGCTCTGACTGATGTCAGCTTTGATGGTGTCCAGCCACGTGTTCTTTGGTGGTCTAGTTTCCTTTTACCACTAACTTTAACCTAACATTTTCCTTTAACTGTCATATTTAAAATAGGAAATAACTTTTCAGCCAATGACAACACAGAAACTTGAAAAATCCTTCAATTACAGGTTGTTGCATTAATATTTGGTCTATATTTTACTTACAATAAATAGTAATGCCTAATATACCTCCACCTAGGCAAATATCTTTAGGGGTAGAAATATTAAATATGGATATTCAAAATGTTTTAGTTCTGCTTAATATACTTTTATATATGACCTAATTATGTACTTTAAAAAAAACACTCTTCTGCAGGTATTTTTTTAAAAATATATGCAGTTTTTATTTGATTTAGTGTTGTTCTTTTATTATTTGCTACATTTATATCCCACTTCTCCTCCAAGACCTTAAGGTGACATATATAACACTCCCATTTTCACCCTCTGGCTTTCATTCTGACAGCCTTCCAGAAGTTAGTAAAAAACCTGGCTTTTCTGGAAGGCCTTTGGAGACTGCACCTGTGGGTACCTGTCTTATGTGTAAGTATCTATAATGAAAAGAAATACTTTATTTTTTTATATTACTTGTTTTTTCTTACTGAAATGTTTTAAATCTATTTTTATTGTTATTGCTATTTTAATCTCTGTAAGCCACTTAAGAGTCCATAAGGATTGAGCTAGTAGATAAACTACATAAAAAAACAAACAAACCTCTAGATTTTCCCCACAACAATAACCCTGAGGTAGGGTGTGCTGAGGGAGAACAGCTGGCACCAAAATCACACAGTAATCTTGTACGGCTGAGAGTGGCGTACCATAGCTTTTCTAAATTAATGCCTGTCAGGAATTCATCAGTTTTGCACATAAATGTCAGAGTCACAATTGTGATTTTGGAAATGATCTGGTTGAGAATGATAGGCACTGTAATTCAAGTCATCTGAAGAAACACAAGCAGCTGTATTCCCAACCTTGGATTTTTTATTTAACTAAAGGGGAAAAGTGTACTGGCTGTAGTAGCTGACAAAAAGATCTAGTTTTCCTTTCACTGTCACCGGAAAAGGATTTGAATCTCTCAGGGTAAATAAAAAGGCAGGAAGATTCCTGCATATAGAGATGCTGCACCCTCAAATTGTCCTAAGAAATAATTTCATTCATTTTAATGGAATTAAATAAGATTATAAATTGATAATAGTAATAATGCAATAATCACCATAATAAAGTATATATATTCAGATTGCATCTCAAAAAAGACTAAACTATTCTAAATATATATATATATTATATTGTATGCGCTTAATAAGAAAACAAGCACCTTCCATTACAGCACTTTGAAGGTTAGAAAGAGTAGTTTAATTCTCTGTGCAATGCTATTTTCTCTCCAATAGATGGCAGTAGTGACTTCTCTTGTTTTACTTTTAGTGCCAAAAAAACATTAAAGCCAGTTAAAGTGCTCTCTTGATAGTTTTGATTTCAATTTTTCTAAATCACAGCTATACCTATTAGAATTAGTTTTAGAATATACATTCTGTCAGCACATGAAATACTCTGCTATATAAAAGTTATGGAGCCCTGATGTAAAACTGCATTTTAAACTTTCTTACAGTTTGTTGGTACAGTGTAGCATATGGCATCTTCAAAGGAGAATGCAAATTCTATAAAAGTCCTGCAGACTCTAAGTATATTATTGTGCCTATAAACTTAAACACGCCTAAACAAAATTGGTCCTTGGGAAAATGAGCAAAGCCTTTGAGAAACATTTCGTACGTAACATAATTTTTTAAACTATTTTATCCAACTTTGCTTTTAAAAACAAAACAGTAAAATCAATGTAAGCTCTTGATTATGCCAAATTGCTGAATAAGTCATCTATATGGGGAAATTAAAATACTTCATATCATATTAAATACAAAGTCCTTTTCAAATCACTAATAAAAATGAGTAATATTTTATAGGGGAATAATGAAGGAAGGATTGCAGTTCAAACTTCTAGGGGGATTTAAGTTGGAAAAGCATGAATAATTTTTAAGATTCACTTCTTACCAAAGCTGATTAAAAGTCTGTCTTTTGAATTACAATCCAGTAATAAAAATTTGAATGATAGCTACTTGGACATTATAGATGAAAATTGTAACTTTTATGAAAAGTATTCATTCCCTTTTAGATTTTCTGAATTTTTGCATAACTTTGTCAGTGATTGTTATCAAAGCTTAATGTGGGTCTTACTTGATACATAAAAGGAAGTGTAAGAAAACAAATACCAAAGTTTGATGCTTGTTTATTTCATAATCAAAGTAACATAAAATTCAGTGTGCTACTTTGGAAAAACAATTATATGTATGCAGATACACAATTCAATGAAGTCAATTAAAGTGTTAATAAACAAGCTGTGTAAATACTTTAGTCAGTACAAAAAGGACTGATCCTGGCCATCTCACCCCACTATACATCTCACTGATTTTAGCACCTCTCAGTACAGTGATGTTCTCAACACACAGATTCTAGAATAATAATAACTATAACTTTATTGTCACTTTGAATGTACACTAATCGGCATACATTAAAATGAAATTTCATTGCATACAGCTCTCAAAGGGTCATCACCTCCGATAAACACTACATAAATATGACAAAAATAAATACAGAATTATGCATATACCCACATATATTATATGACACAGAGAAACAACAGAATAGTTCAGGTTATGTATACATGTGCATGGCAAGAAAAACTAATTTTGCGAGTTTACCAGACGGATGGCATAGGGAACAAAGCTCTTACAGAATTGGGTAGTCCTGCTAGAAATACTTTGAAGCCTCCTTCCAGAGGGGAGCAACAGAAACAGATCGTAAAGTGGGTGTGTGGGGTCTCTTAACAATGCTTTGAGCTCTAAACACATAGCGCTTATAAAGCAGCATCCTGAATATCAGGGAGGGAGCTTCCTATGATCTTCTCGGCTGTCCTTACCAATCTCTGTATGGACTTTCTATCTGAGGCACTGCTGCCCCCAAACCAGACCGAGATGCAGTTTATTAAAATGCTTTCAATCGTGCATCTGTAAAAAGTGGCCAGGACAGAAGGAAAAAGATGTGCTCTCTTCATCCGATGCAGGAAATGCAGACGTCTGCTCCATCTCAAGAAATTTCTGAAGACTTCTGTAAAATACACACACACACACACACACACACACACACACACACACACACACACACACACACACTTACATATACACACACACTGGAAAAGATTACATTAACTGTTTTTAAAGTTCTGGATTTTCATTGATCTACTTCAAAGATACAGTCTTGAAATTCAGAAAATCTGGGACAATAATAAATATTCCAAATAATTATTCTCTTTTGAAAACCGCTTCTATAGCATAGCATAAAATCATCTAGAAACTCACAAAGAATAACAATGCGGAAGGAACTGCAGATCTCCCTTGTCTTAACCAACGTCAATGTTCATGAGCCTACTACAAAAAAAATGATAAAAATGGGATTTATGGGACACTAGGAAAGTGGATCACTAAGACAAACAATGGTGATCACCTTCTCAAAATGAATACCCGCATGACTTTCCATAAGTCTAGGGACAGATGTATCAAACATGGCCTTTTTTTGGCTACATGGTGTTGTTATGTCTGTTGGAAACCAAACACTGCATTCCACAGTAAGGACCTCATATTGACTATCCAGGATGGAGGTAGTACTGCCGGGTTGGCAGAGGTTTTGCTGCCTCAATGACTTGTTTACTTGCCATCACTGAAGGAGATATAAATTCTGCTTAGAGAATGCTATAGGAGAATGTTAGGCCATAAACTGAAGCGCAAGAAGGCGACAATGTCAAACATATAAGCAGTTATGTAAAGGAAGAATAAATTCAATATTTTGGGGATAGCCAAGTCAAAGTCCAGACCTAAACCTCACAGAAATATTGTAGCAGGATCCAAAATGAGCAATTTATACTGGAAAATTCTTAAATATTGCTGAATGAAACTGTTTGCCATGGAAGAATGTGCCATAATTCTTACACAATATGAGACTGATCAAGAATTACAGAAAATGTTTTGTTGCAATTACTATAACTAAAGGTAGAGCAACCAGATTTTGAATCCAAGGAATTATTACTTTTTCCCACTGGCACACTGCACATTGTTTTCTTTTGCTTTTTCCTCCCATGTTTTTGTATATGAAATAAACAGAGCACTAAACTATGGTGTTATCTATTCACTTAAACTCCCCTTATATATCTATAGAACACTCCATGAAGCTCTGATAACATTTGATATCAAAGTTATACAAAAATCCAAGAAGGAATGAACACTTTTTCATTTCACTAAACACAACTATTTTGAGGTGTCTATACAGATAACTATGAGCAGTTCTAGAACATAAATTAACTTCACAGAGACTTGAATATATGATTCCTATTCAGAAACAGTAATCATAGTCATGAATGAAGGCGAATATATGTGTCTCAAGATAATGTTGCCAGATCCAATCTGGGTCAGTCACCTCTGGTCCTGATGACTGACCCAGATTGGATCCTGCAGTAATCAGACTCCTTGAAATAAATTCTGTAATCTAACTGAGGACAAAAAATTCCCAGATAAAGCGACGCTTCTCCTTGTATTCTTCTTATATATACGTATGTAGAAAAAGTGATGAAAACATACACAAATGAACACTGTTTCGCCACCCCACTGCACCAGCTATTTTGCCTTTCACCAAATGTGGTTCCATCTTGTCCTCCACATGCCTTCAGATGGTTGTGTTATACACAGAATCTGTCCTGGAGAAGGCTAACCTTGAGTTATTTTGAAGTGAAGACATTGCTATAGGGAATAAAATCACACAATTGGGACAAGTAGATTGTTTATATGAATTCTCCTTATCTATGTATTTATTAAAACATGTGAGAAGCAGATTGGCTATATCCAGCACCATTCTTGAAGGAAATACTGCCATTCATCTTTAAATTCAGAAGGTCAGGAAGGAGTGAGTCTCTATCCTTAAGAATTCTTCACATGCAGGCATACCCTGATGGAAGCAAGCTCAGTATTGTATAGGGAAGCGACATGTACATACATCAGGAAAGGATTACAGTCAGTAATGTGACAGAATTATTAACTAAGTGGGGAATTTATTTTAATTTTAACTATTTTTTCTCTTGCATCCATACAATATTTGTAAAAAACTGTAATTTGTAATGAGAACCAGTTTGATCTATTGATTAAGGCAGCAAGCTAGAAAGCAGGAGACTGTGAGTTCAAGTCCCATCTTAGTCATGAAAGCCAGCTGGGAGGCTTTTGGCCAGTTGCGCTCTCTCAGCCCAATTCACCTCAGAGGGTTGTTATTGTGGAGAAAATAGGAGGAAGAAGGTGTGGTAGATATGTTTGCTGCCTTAAGTTATTTGCAAAAATAATAAAGGTAGGATACAAATAAATAAATAATAATAATCCTCTATATAATTTCTAGCTGAGAGGATCTGAAATACAGGTAGTCCTTGACTTATGACCAGAATTTCTGTTGCTAAGCAAGGTGGTTACTAAGTGTATCATGCCCAATGTTACTTTTGCCACAGTTACCAAACTTGGAAGGTCACAAATGAAAATCATATGACCCTAGGATGCTGCAACCATTGTAAGTATATGCTGATTGCCAAATATCTGAATTCTGACAAATTCAGATATTTGTGTTTGTCATAAGTGTGAGGACCAGTTGTAAGTCACTTTTTTCAGTACTGTTGTAACCTTGAATGATTGTTAAATGAATGTTCACAACCACTGTAAGAGCTTAATCTGCCATTTCATATGCTACTACTAGCATACAGCTGAATATTTTTTTTAGAGATGGCAGAATAACTCCATCCTACCATGTTAAAAAAAATAACAACTTCTGGGTTATAGCTCCTTTCCCCTGGATCCCACACCCTCTTCCCTACCCCTCATCACAGCCTGGTCCACTTACCATACATCTTTAGAAAGCAGCCACTCCACCACATGACCTTCTTACATGGAGGCTATGTGGCACCATGCAAGAAGTGGGTACCATATAAAGAAGGCAAGGAGTGGATTGGATCCGAATGCGATCATCCAGGGCCATACTGCCACACCTTCCCAGCTCACTTTGCTTAATGACCATTATGACTTGCAGCCATAATGGACAAGCTCCATTATAGGTGTAAGTCAAAGACTACCTGTATAGGGAAACCTTGTATGTTGATAGCAGGAAGAAAAGTTTTTGACCAGCTTACTACCTGACATACTGATTTATGCACCTATAATTCCACTTGCTACTTCAATCAGGGGATGCATCAGCAAAGTTCATTGACCAGAATAATTTCCCCTTTCAAATATACCAAAGAACAAGTGATATCTAAAATGTTTAAGCCATGATACTTTCTAAAAAGAAAAAGAAGTACAAGTATTAGCAAATTTCACCATCTTATAGACAAGTTAAAAAGCAGAGTTCCAATACTGATCTCAGGAAGATCTCCCAATTTATGTCCGTCAATTGTGAGAAATGGCCATAAACTCCTACCTTTGTTCTGTTCTTTCAGTTATTGGTTCACTCCCTAAATGCCAAGTTTAATAATGACTCTTTTAAAGAAACTCATCTACAGTTGTCCACATAATAAGGCTGTCCACAATTTTTTAAATAGGTGCTGCTAAACAGCCTTCATACGAAAGACAGTTGGGGAGGACTTATTTTACAACCTCTTTTGATAACAACACTGTCATCCAGTGGTCCAAATGTCTTTGTAGCCTGCTTCTTATTTGTGATGTTCATTGGTTTTATATTATAAGCAACCTGCAGGAATGCGGCATCTTGCTTATTCTTTATATTTCCTAACACACATTGTTTGATGTAGAAATTTTTAAAAAAATCATTATTGTTAGCTGCTAAGTTTGGTATTGCAAATCGCTGGAAACCCCAACTACATTTTTTGTTGGATCACTGTATTTTAATTGTGATTATATTATCCCTCCAGCAAGGAATGAATTGTATGTAAGGTTAAACTTGAATACACTATTGATGCATTTTGCTGTGTAAACATTTTCATGGACCAAAGGGAAAAAAGGAATAAAGATCCATATAAATGATTATTCTCAGAATCAATTTATATTGTGTCAGTATAATTAAATTGAGACTATCAAGGTGATACAGTGCAACCTAGCCTTTGATTCACAATGAATACCTGTATAAGATCTTTAATGGAAAGTTATTTGATTTACAAACTTGCTTTCCAACTGATATGAGAGGAAACAGAAGAGCTCTAGTGTGGTTTTTAAAATCTTAGCAATGGATCATATAGAATTATTTACAGAAACTAACTTGAACAGCTGCTTTACCCACTCTCTAATGGGACTCATTAAAATCCTGTTTGACACTCCAATAACTCTGTGTGTTTGGTGGTGAGAAGGAGAAAAGTATGTATACTTTAAAGAAATTACAGGATCTGGAAATTAAGATCAAAGGTACAGAATGATCTCGAGGTTACTCATGCTCCCCATGCTTTCTTGACGGATTAAAGAATGATGAGGATAAGAGAAGAGCATTTTTTCCCTGCATATCCAAAAGTGGCACACAGGAGCTGCACACTTTTTGCAATTTGATTCTAAAAAGGAAGTAGGGGAATAAAAAAGATTTATTCGGAGATTGATTTAGGAAGGTACTTATGAGGTAGTTTTTGTATTTGGGGTTTTGGAAAGCACAAAATTAGTAGCCCTCATACATCATGTTAAACCAAAATATGAATCTGACTTTCAATATTTGATGAACTCAAATATTAACTCAACTGAGAAGATATCTATAGATCCCCCATTTCCTGGACATAAACTGTTTCATCTCCTTTCCTTGGGATGGCGCTACAGGGCATTGCATGCCAAAACAACCAGACAAAGGGACAGTTTTTCCCTCATGGCATCACTCTGCTAAACACTTAATTCTCACAGTGCTGTCTAATGTTTATATATATTTACCCATGTAGTATGGCTGTAGTATTATAATTTATCCTTCTTATTTTCTTTACCCCCCCCCCCCCTTATTGGTGTTATTATATTATTCTGCACATTAAGAAGTTGGGTATCAGAGACAAATTCTGTGTGTGTCTAATCACATATTCTATTCTATTCTATTCTATTCTATTCCCATTCCAAAAACAATAGCTTACATCTTAGCATGTTGTGCAATCCCAGCCAGTTTTGCTTTATTAAACCACACTTAAATCATGGTTAAAATTAGCCTTAAGATAGTTTGAGAGCCCCACCATTATAAGGCTGAAGAGAAGAGTTTTATGTATAGCTGCATGTGGACAAAGCCTTCATATCACTCTTGGTTCACAAGGTAGTTCTAATATTTAAATTTAATATTTAATGACTTGACTCCAAAACTGAAGAAAACATGGCTCAAAAGAAAAACTAGGATGCATAAGGGAATCAGAATTTGTGAGGAGCAGGATTATATCTTCTACACGCCAATTAATTCTTACATTTCAATATTGCTTTTGCTCCTATATTACCTTGACAAGTCAGAAGCCTGAGAATATGCATTAGTTGAGGCACTACATCAGTGGTTCTCAACCTGTGGGTCGGGACCCCATTTGGGGTCGATTGACCATTTCATGGGGGTCGCCAAGCAAGGCTGTCCGCCATTTTTTTTGTCCGCCATTTTCCCCCCCTTTTCCGGTGGGTGCCTTACCTCCCTTGGGCTGGGCCAGCTGGTGGTCGGCCTGCTCCGTCTCTGCCGCTTGCCAGCTACGCCTTGGCCGGCGCAGGGGGCGGAACCACGCATGCGCGGCGCTCCCGGGCAGGGAAAGTCCTCGACTTATGACCGGTTTAGTCCTCGACTTACGACCGGTTTAGTCCTCGACTTACGACCGGTTGGGGTCGTGGCATTAAAAAGATTGAGAACCACTGCACTACATGATGCCATTTTAATTAAAATTAAATACTTAAAGATAGAGTTAGCAATTATTTATCAAGTAATATTTTTGATTTCATCTTAGACATCTCTTAAGCAACCAATTTCCTTGGATAGATTATTTTCTGTCAACACTGTTTCTGATAGAGGATACAATTGAGGTTACATAGGATTTTGCTCTTATACCAGTGACTTAGCCTGTCACCGAGTGGTCTTAGTGGTTCCTTAATAGTTTACTATTAGCTTGCTTGTCTGAGTTGATAGGTCCTTGATTGGGGCATTGTTTATTTCTTGATTGTTGGTCTGATATTAATTCTTTTCTATCAGAAACAATGTTGACAGAAAATAATCTATCCAAGGAAATTGGATGCCTAAGAGATATCTAAGATGAAATCAAATATATTACTTGATAAATAATTGCCAATTCTGTCCAGCAGAAATACAAATACAGATTGTTTCTAAATTCATGGACATTAAATGTTTAAATTGAAATAAATAAAAATAAATGTAATTTTATAATTTATTTCTTCATTTGACAATTTTTTCCCTAGTGTTTATTATTCTCACTCAGATATATTTTCATTTCAGGCTAAATATGAAAACTTGGTTATTGACTTCAGGAACAAAATGTAAGTTGAGGAGGGGATTTTTGGAAGCATTTTCTTTATAATAGTTTTCATACTATTTTCTTTATAATAGTTTTCATACTAGTCATTTTTTCAGATTCTATTAGTCTAAGCTGGATTACTGAATTTGTTAAAGATATTGGAAAAACTACCGAGAAGTTTGTTTTAATTTATATGCTACTAAAACTCTTGTTCCCTTAACCTTTTTAACTGGATGAAATGGTACATCATAGGGCAACAATTTTTAAACCAAGGGACTTCAAATGGGCTAATTTACAGAATGTATCCAAAATCTGAGACCTATGACTCCCATGGAATTGAAATTTGGCAACTTTTATAAAACAGTTTAGGATATAAAATATTATCATAAAACAGTTTATGACCTAATGCCAAATGTCATAAAACATTTCTTGTATTGATATTTGACTATGCTTTACAGTTCAACACAGTTACTATGTTCAAGGTAGATACAGTGAAAGCAATACAGAAGCTCTTTCACTGTTGAATGCTTTGAGGAATCTGGTAAGGAAATATCTCTGAAACTAACTCAATGGCTCACGGGTTGTCTAGTTATTTGTGATTAATATAAATATTTAACAACTTTGGTACTTCATTTAAAGGTTCAGAATAGTAAGTATGCATTAATTATTTTCCTTAGGTTTTTTTAACTGTTTAACTTCTCACAATTTATTCCAGCATTTTTGAATATTAGAACTCAAATGATCAGTTTCTTATTCAGCAGGGACTACTGAGAAACAACCTCTACCTTATATTCCATTTCTGTCTGGAATTCTTTTATACTTCAGATCATTTGAAAAAAAAAGATCCTACCTACAAGGCAACTAACCCACAAACTTCCTGCTCATCTTTTAAAATTATTACTATAAGTAGTAATAAAGAACTGCATACTAAATACAGTACTATAAGCAGTAATAAAACTTTACAATGTGTTTTGATCAGATTGGGAGGGTTCCTGTTCCTTCAGAACTGCAAAATTCTGTTAATGTAGCCTTGCAATAGTGTAGAATTAGCTCCTCCAGTCATGTTTCCTGTCTGGTTTAACCTGGGAGGGCTGACAAAATAGGATAGACAAACAGCTAGAACAGTGGTTCTCAACCTGTGGGTCGGGACCCCATTTGGGGTCGATCGACCATTTCACGGGGGTCGCCAAGCAAGGCTGTCCCCCATTTTTTTTGTCCGCCATGTTTTTTGTCCGCCATTTTTTCCCCCTTTTCCGGCGGGTGCCTTACCTCCCTTGGGCTGGGCCAGCTGGTGGTCGGCCTGCTCTGTCTCTGCCAATTGCCAGCTACGCCTCGGCTGGCGCAGGGGGCAGAACCACGCATGCGCGGCGCTACCGGACAGGGAAAGTCCTCGACTTACGACCGGTTTAGTCCTCAACCTATGACCGGTTTAGTCCTCGACTTACGACCGGTTGGGGTTGCGGCATTAAAAAGGTTGAGAACCACTGAGCTAGAAAGACTGATACTGATGCAGGGTCCCCAACCTAGATTCAACAGGCATACTGAACTGCAAACATTATCATGCTCAATCAATAGGACCATTGTCTATTGTTATTGTTTTTTTAATGACATATGGCAACTTGGTATCTCAAGTCATTCAATACAATTTTCTCCTTAAGTATGTAATTGATCTCCAAATTACTTTTTTGCTAAAGCTTTGATTAGTCCCAAATTTTTTTGATTTTAGTCATGGAACTGCATTGTCCTTGTGCTTTAATAATATTTTTAACTATTTAGTTCAGAATAATAATTATCCCTTAGGGTTATATGTGCTAATTTTTCACTTTATTGAATATCCGTAACTATGTATCACACAACATTTTCTTAGGGAAAATTATTTATTTCCTGTAGTTTAATATTACAGGTTTTTTTAAGAATCACTGTGTATTTCTCAAAGTTCAATGTACTTGCCAATTCTTATTGTGCATCCTCACAATCAGCCAGGCTATGGGAAATCTTTAATATTCCTTTTTTTTTTGGAGACAGGAACTAAACTGCATAATTGGCAGAGAATATCATCTCCTTAGCCCAACAGTCCATCTCTAGCAGTTGCCAACCAACTATTGCCAGAAAGAGTGGGATGGTGGTTCTTGTTTGTACACAGTAGTTCATTGGAGAGTTACTTCTTGGCTTCCTTAATATAATCAATTGTGCTTATGACAACTGCCCTCCATCGTCAGCTGTTGTTTTTGAGATCTTGAATGGCATTCTGCTCTACTAATATTGTTGTATCAGGAGAATACACAACTGTGGCTTGGGCCTATTAGCAATAGCTTTCAGTGTAGAAATCAAATAGTGCAATATCCATCTGGGCATGTCTGCAGTATTTTAAAAAATATATTTGGGTTTGGTATGAACTGTGGTTGCTTACTGTTCCAGGATATGATGTGTTAGAAATAGAATGTTTGTTCCAGATAATATCTTGAAAGTATAGGTAGTCCTCGGATTATGACCCTAATTGGGATCAGAATTTTCATCAAGTGAAGAGGGCCTCATGGAAAACACGTGACTGTGCTGCTTAGCGAAGCAGTTTCCGCAGTCCCAGTTGTGATCATGGGATCCTGTAACTGGTCATAAATGTGATTTGTCATAAAGCACCTAAATTTTGATCATATTACCAAGAGGGTGTTGCAATGGTCAGAACTGCAAGGAGTGGTTGTAACTAGCATTCGTTCAGTAATGTCATAACCTTGAAAGATCACTAAATGGACTAATAGTATTCTTCAAGTGAAAACAAAGTGTTTCATCTAAGTTGTAGATTATGTGTCGGTTTAGTGGGTCAAAGGATACACCTCATGAAAGGTTGGACAATTCTCCTTGGCTGAATGGCTGGATAAGTTCACAGTATTTTGGAGAATATATGAGCTCTCCCACTATGGTAAGTGGACAGTTGCAGCAGCTTAGATAGTAAAACATGAAGCATAGTCATAGTTAGTTGGTGAATATAAACCATATATCCATTTAATATAGCCATTGCCAAGGCTCACTGTTACTGTCAGATCTCCAGGCATGATGGCATATTTGAGTCTTCAGGTCCTATCAGAAGGGTAGGTGTCAATCTAAGTTCCGGGGGAATAAGGGCAAACATCATGGCAGAAAACACTCTCTTCTCTTGACAGATTACATTTCTTAATAGATGGGACCTGTAACATGCCTCTTCTGCTGGATCTGATAGGATGGGTAGATGTAACTGGGAAGAGGAGGTCCCTCAACAAATATGTTGACAGTAGAGGATTCTTTACCTTTAGTCTTTTAAGAATGATGCCATGTTGCTTGCTTCTGGTTAGGAAGATAATGTCAGATTATACCTTGGTAAGAATTAAGGATTTTTATATATTCAAAAAATCAAAATGGAAGAGGAAGAGAACTTTAGCATAACAGAATTTGGTGGCACTGAGAGGTTACCTCCTATACACACACAATGTTGGAAGGATATGCTTGAAATTATTAGGGTTAAGAGTACTCTGTACATTGAACACTCAATATATCAAACATATAGGATGTGCAAAACCAAAATAATGTAGTAAGAAATGTTATACATATGACCAAGATGCTGAAGATTATTTTGAGATGGGGAATAAAATTAAATAGCTATCCAAAGAAAAAACTATAGTAATTTGTGATATTAATTTCTTCCAGTTGTAACAAATGTAAATATGTTCTAATTATAACAGAGATTGGATTTTTACAAATTCTAAATTGTTTATCTTAAGACTAATAGGTCATAGAACAATAAGATAACCTTTCATATAAATCTAATGGTACATCTATGTAGTTTCTGTAGTCCTTGAAAACCTATTACAAATTTGTTAGCCTTTATAATAATCTTTGTGGTTTTTCATGCAATGGAGTAACATAGTTATCCTTGCAGAGGTGCAGGGATAAAATAAGTTATAATTAAATGCATTAAAACAAATATCATGAAAATAGATGTAAAGGCAGTAAGAATTAATCAAATGCTGTAGTCATAAAAGCAATTTGGAAAGGTTAAAAATGGTCAGGAAAATAAAAAGAGCATTTTCCAAAGACATATTAATATAAGCATCTAAGCAAATTTCTAATCCAAAATCATAAAAACCGAGTAGGCTCTCTAGCACAGCAGATTAAGAAGGATCTATAAATATGTTAACTTCAATAAGTGTGCAGCTTTAAAAAGGGAGGCATTTTAAACTGCCTGGACAAATTCAACTGACTGATGCATCCCACAATATACTTCCAATGCTGATATTTTAAAACAGAAGAAATAGCTTCTAAGAAAAGGGACTGGATCCACAAAATATAACATATTGGTACCTCCACCTGAGAAAGGTTATACTCACCTACTCCAGAATACTGTAGTATCCAAACAGAAGGGAAGAAAGCCACCCAGCAAGAAATATCAAGAATCCCCCCCCAATGGAGACTATTTTCTAAAAATTATTTCATACCTACCCTTTTATTCTATGTTCCTTGAAATATTTTCAGCCTCCCTGAAAACCGAAGAGTCCCAGATGAGCCAAGCTGTCAAACCAAATCCTGTTTCAGAACTAAACCACTCTTTCTTTTCTGCTCCACCACCTTCCCCACTCAGGAACTGATTAATCATTTCTTTGGAGTTGAGATAATCATTTATAATAACTACATTACTATCATCCCATGCTCCTTCACTTCACTCTCGAAAAAACGAAATTCTTATATTTCTCTGGCAGGAACACCGTTTTGGAACTCTTTGTACCTTTGACCCAGTTCTAAAACGGGAACCCCATTTGCTCTCTCCCTTTCCTGAACCTCGAATTCAGCTCTGGACAAATTAGAGACTTTTCTGCCCTGAACCACTCTCCCAAGCCTTCCCGGTACTTCTTTGGCCTCCCGCTTCTCAGCTTTTTATACAGCCCCCTTTTTCTGCGGCCTCCTCCTGCCACCCCACCCCACCGTCTCTCCTCCCACTAGTTTTCTCAGCTTCCTCCCTCCCTCCCTCTCCGCTCCTTTTTTTCTCCACCTCCTCAATACCAGCCGCCCCTCGGCCTGAACATGCAAGCCTCGCCACCATTGGCCAAACAGCCTCATCCTTTCCATGCGGGGTGCGCGGATTGGATGAGCCAAGGCTTGTCGCCTTGCCCGTTGTGAGAGTGTAGAGAGGGACGGAGAGAGGGAGGGCCTTTTTTCCCTCCTCCCCCTCTCTCTCCCTCTGTCTCTCTCGCTCTCTGGCGGTGTCCATGGCTCCTCCTGCCACGGAGAGGCGACGGGCTTAAGCCGAAGCCGGGCCGGCTGTGGGTGACTCCCTTGAGAGAGACCTTCTTGGGGGGGCTGGGGAGGGGTGGGAGGGAAAAGCGCGAGCTCCCGAGCAGGGGGAAGGGGGTCACCAGCGGCACGAGCATCCCCCTCGTTAACCGCCGCCGGCGGAGGAGAGACCCGGGCGGCAACGGAGGCATAGGAGGAGGCGCCTTCCTTTTCTCTGAGCGAGCTCCTCTGGGCCGGTCTCCTCAGCCAGGAAACCTTCCTTCCCCCTCTCCTCCTCCTCCTCCTCCTCCCCCACCTCCCCTCCCCAAGTCTCGTTGCCGGAGGAGCGACCCCCTCTCCTCCCCCCGCCCGAACCGGCAAATGAACTCGGTCCGAGCCGCCAACAGGAGACCCAGGCGAGTGTCCAGGCCGCGCCCGGTGCAGCAGCCGCCGCCACCGCCGCCACCGCCTCCTCCTGTTCAGCCGCCTCAGCAGCAGCAGCCACTGCAACTGCCGCCGCCACCTCCACCGCCACCGCCGCCGGAGAGGAACAACAACAACGCCGTAGCTGCCGCCGCCGCAGCAGCCGCTATCGCCGCTGGGGAACGGGGTAAGAGAAAGGGAGGGAGGGAGGGGCGGCAAGGGCGGCAAAGGGGCGCGGGCAGAGGAGAGACGGCGAAGCGGGTGGGGTTCCTTTTCCCACCCCACCCCCTCTTGCAAGCGGAGGATACGCTCTCCCCGTTCCGTGGACCTGTTAGGGACAGATAGGCCGCGCTTTGTTTGGCTCGGGCCCTCCTTGAGGTTTGGGTTGCCAATAAACCACGGGTTCCTCTCAGGTACTTTTGGGTTGGGTTGGGGGGTTCGAATGGAGAGCACAGAGCCTCCTCTCGGTTCCCCAAGGAGAAAGAAAAAGGGAGAGTAAGAGGACGAAGAGGCCCGGGTCCTTTCCACCTTCTCCCCCGATGGTTTATTTTAGCTGTGGGAGGAAAAAGCTTCCCCTTGTGTCCGGGACACGGTGTGTATCCCAGTAACTTGTGTTGACACCTTTCCTTTTATTCTCTTAATCATCTCCTCCTCCTCCTCCGCTCTCCCCTCCCTCTCCCCCCTCGTTTTTCTCTCTTTTTGTAATGGTGTCTCATGGAGACAAGAACTGCTCTCTCACCCCCTCCCCTTCCTCTTCCTCTCTCTCTCTCTCTCTCTCCTCCCTCGCCCTGCCCCAGTGTTTTTGCTGCGCAGTTTGCATGGCTTTAGTTACCCGGACCCCGAAGGAAAAAAATGATCCGCGATAGGGAAGGGTTCGGAGGGTGGCATGAAAGAAAGGAATTGCAGACCCTCATCCCCACATAGGCGGCGTTTTTGTCGGGGTAGATCATCGGCCATTTATTTATCTGCTTCTCTTTCCCCTTCTCGCCCCCTTCAGTCTGTCGCACCACTCTCACACACTGGCCTAAATAAAAACCCACAAATATTTGTTCCTGGTGTCAGCCTGCTGCGGGTGGCGGTAGAGAAACCTTCCGTCGTTTTTCGCGCGTGTGAAGGTTTCAGTTCCCTGCTTGTAGGTCGGGGCCTAGCATAAAAATATTAGATTTGAGACCAATTAGACAAGCACCATTGTTTGAAAGAATTGGAAATGTAGTCATGAAAGGGATTCCTGTTTTCTTTCTTTCTCTAATAGAAGATTTACATGATCACTGGAAAAAATTAAATAAAACCCAGATCTGGGTGTCTGGGGGCGGGGAAAAGTGTTGGAAAAGGAGGAGGAGGGCGATCATTTTCTCACTAGGCTGCGTAACTGTTGCCATATTAATTGGCTAGGTTTCTCTCCCAGTGTTGGTGTGCTGTCGTCGCAGGGTTATTTTCTAAAGGAGAAGAACGGGTGGGATCGTAGGAGACATTTTGCATGTATTATCCATTGGGTTGGATTTTAATTTTTTATGCACTGTGTGTCGCACCTTTCTCATGATGAAAGGAGAATGACCTATGATATTGGTCGGTTAATAAAACACCTTTAGCTGTTGTTAGAGGAATGTCTTTTGTTTGAGTATGTAAGAATAATTTACTAGGGACAAAATGCTAGATTTCGGAAGTACATGGGTGATACAGTATTTTTTTAAAAAAAGATGTAATTGAGGGATTGTTAACTCGGAATTTGTTCATAAAGAATCCCAGGATGCTTTTAATTCAGCTCTATTCCCCACATTCATCCAATCAAGAATGTTGCAGGAACCAGATTATTTTTAAAAAATGTGTTGTTGTTTTTTGCCTAACTATAGGGTTTGTGTAAAACTTAAAAATAATTCTGATATCAATTACATAATTAGTAATATTCTAATGTACCATTTGAAACAAAATCACTTCCTTCTTCTGAATATCATGTTGTAGACTTTTTTCTTTTGGATTTATATAAAAAGTTTCTAAATAGTTTAGCAAATTTTGTAAATAATGAAAATTACTAAAGTAACATTGCATTTCATTTGCTTACTGCTTGACTGAGAATTGTAACATAAATGAACTAGATATTAGATCTCAGAAGTAGCAGTCAAGCAGTACTGTTTAGCTCCTGGAAATTATTTTTCCTGTAACACATTAAAATTGGATAATATCCTTGTGTTTATATCAAACATAAATATTCATGCTGCAACTAAGACAAAAAGGAGTATATCTAGTTAATCATAGCAGGTCAGATGAAGAATATTTTATGAAGCTAGATCACTGATTAACACATAGAAGACATTTATTTCATTGATTGAAGAAGTGTTAGAGTAGCAAATTTATAAAAATATAACTTTAAAGTGCTTCTTAATAAGATTTTAATATATTATTAAAAGTCTTTAGCTAATAGCATGTTTTCCCTTAGTTTTGATTTTCTGGTATTTTAAATTTCTATTTAAATCTTTAAGGCATTTGGCCTAAGTATGTATATATGTATGTTTGTATTTATTTATTTATTTACTGCCCAACTTATGGTTCAGGCATGAATAAGATATTTAATAAGACTTGAGTTGTAAGAATGTTATAAATTCAATTTGTTCCCTAAATCTATTTAACAGAAAACCTTCCAAGGGAATGGTTGACAGGAATTTTAAGAGAAACCACCCAAGTGAAAGAGTAAATGTAAGATACAGTTATTAACATGTAATAAGATAAAAGGGTAAATTACATTCCCTGTAAAAATTAACAAATTTTAGACCTACATCATAGTCCAGAATCAATACTTTATTCATTAAAATTTTAAAAACTTGAATTTAGCCTGGTATTTGTATCTAAAATTTAGACCTGTTTTTCAGTTTGGACTATTGTATTATCTTGGTTTGAATGTTCAAAGGATAATGATAATTTCATTATATAAATGATTTAGTTGACAGGTTTGGAATGAAGTATTTATTTCCTTGCTCAATGCATTGTAAAAATAGTGATGATTTGAATTCAGGAGGAACATATTCAATCTTGGTAACTTGCAGATATTTAAAAAAAATGCAGTTATGTGCAAATCTTGAGCATTGTCCAAAGCATAAGTGAATTATACAGTACTGAATTGATAGTTCTGATCTTTGCTTATTTATTCCAAATTAACAGCTATCTTCAAAATATCCTGAATCAGTTATTTTGAAATAAGGAAAAATGATAATAGAGAAGTATTTTTTTTAATCAAGATAAATGTAAAAAAGTTGTTAACATGGTATTTTGAAGAGTTTTATTTTAGAGATTTAGAGTGCTAAATAAGCAACAGTTATTTAATTTCACAAAAAGATGTCCACACAACCCAATTTCTCTATAATATAGTTACTTTGTTAGCTTCTAGACAATATTTACATGTCACTAGTTCCTCCCAATGTATTGATTTATTTATCTTTTAATATAAATTACGTGTAGCCAATCAAAAGCAGTACTGCTAAAGGAGTGTTGGTTGATGACCTCCATGTTTCAATGCATGTTCCAGCATGCATTCTGATACTAATATGAATAGTTTTTATTTTAGTAAATAATATACAGCTGACACCTGTATCTGCACATGGAGCTCTTTAGCTCAGTTGTGGTGATAGTGAGAATAAAATCTGGATTTTTTAAAAAATTGGCCTTTTTAAGTTTGATCTTAAAGTAATTATTATTTAAATTCTGCAGTTAATTTTTTTAAATTGATTTCAGTTTAATAATTCTACTATCAGCCATGAATATATATATTTTAAAAAATAGTTGGCTCTTCATAAATAAATAGAATATAAAAGTAATTCGTATGAATTATGTAACTCAACATAGTCTTTGTTTTAATATTAATTTTTTTAGCCTAGTGCATTTTGTTTACTTTTGCTTGTATGAAGCACTATGGTTCATGTGAGTTAGTCTGTAGGTGGTTATAGAACAATATAATAGAATTTGCTACAGATAAACCAGCATTTCATACATACCTGATAAATCAAAAGTAAATTCAAATTTAATTTATGCAAAAAGTTTCATACTTAATATGTGATGTATTTTCAGTATTAAAAATATTTCTGCAGATACTTACATAAGAATATATGCTAACGGGAGGGTGGAGCTCCAACACCTCAAATGGTGACAGATGTGGCCTTTGATTTTATATTAAGATTTATTGGCAGTGGTACATAAGAGGAAGTTCTCTTTCACAGTATACCAGATATGATGCTCATTTCACAATGCTAAAATAAAAGTGAAATAATTAGAAGACAACTTCATGAAGCCAGATATGTACAGATTGAAAAGTATTTATCTGCACTAAATAAACTTTTAAGATTTCTAATTCAGACAAAATGCATGTTATAATGAGATGTCTTTTTTTATATTATCTAATTGCTATAATCATCTATTTGAGAGAGGGGAAATTGCATATATGAATTCAATACAGCGACAATGTATTTTTCATTAGGTTTGATGTTATTTGTATA
>NW_015387091.1:238197-245160 GCF_001527695.2 Protobothrops mucrosquamatus
AGATTGAGATTGAGATTAAAATGGAAGTAAAAACTGAAATAAAACTCTGGTTGTACATATTTTGTTGTACATGAATCTAAAAAATAGGCTGTTTTAACATAGTAATTTGTGAAACTCAGACACATTTCTGTTTTTAGATGATTTGTGAAAGTTACTGGCAAAAAGGTTAGTAACTTCTGTTATATATTTAGCTTTAGGCCAGTCTAGTAGATGCTATGTAACTTATGCATTTCAATTATCGGTAAAAAGCCAATAATCAAATATCTCAAATACTTTTGAAATCAGTGATTGTTGCAGAATAATTGCTGAATTGTTTAATTATTCCTTGAGTTACTTCACATTATTTTAATATATACATAGATTGGACATATAGAATGGAAACTGAAAGTTATAGAATGCTCTGTTTTCATTTATGCATTTCATTCACTCAAGGCCCTGTCTATTTCTAGCGCTAGAGCTAAAGCCTATGTCCTAAAAATCTCAAGTACCTGTACTAGATTTGGAATGAGTATTGAATGAGATGTCTTTACTGACTATTGTCTATTCTCTGTGTCTACATAGACGATGAAATACACTGTTTTTCAATGGCTTATGATTCCTATAATTTTATGAATGTAATAGATGAATATTAATGTATCTTATGCCATTGAGGCATCTCTTAAGCAATATAGGCTGTATAAAGTGACCATAGACAAATATATAAACATACAAGTATATGTATTTGGCTTCAGGTAATGAAATTATCCAACCCTGTATTCCACAATGATATAGTTACATTTTCAGTTGATTTATAAATCAGGGATGGATAATACATGGCCTGATCATAATGCTGTTTTTACATATATATTTTTTAATATTTGCTTAACTAGATAGTTACAGTCTGTTTTGATTTTTTAAAAAGAAAAATCACACCTATTTAATTTAAACAATCAGCTCTTGTAAATATCGTCCAATGTACAGTTAAAACAATGAATAAATACAGGAATAAAAAATAATATGCAGGCTAGGCTCACACTTCATATTGAGACATAATGCAGTTTTTGATTCAGCTTAGTGTATACAGTATGCCACATGTGCTAGAATGATCTGTAAATATGTGACTTTGTATATTGTACAACTTAGCCAATCGTGTTTTATTCAATAAACTTACTGCTATAAAATAACTGCAATAAAATAACTTACTGCTTAATGTAATTGTATGCATTCTGCTATCAACAGATGGGGAGATTTTTTTTCTGATATAAAGATAAAGGAGAAGTTACTGTTTCTGCTAAAATGTTGCCACTTTATTAAGTGAATGTGTTGTTTGCTATGGAGTGCCCATTATACCTGGTATGTTAGAAAATAAATGTTTAAAATGCAAAGTAAATGTTTCCTCTGTCCGGTTTTGGGGGCAGTGCTCATCTCCGTTTCTTAGCTGAGGAGCCAGCGTTGTCCAAAGACTTTTCCATGGTCATGTGGCCAGCATGATTATACACCAAGGCGCACAGAATGCTATTACCTTCCTATCACAGTGGTACATATTTATATATTTGCATTTGCAAGCTTTAGAACTGTAAGGTGGGTAGGAGTTGTAGCAAGCAACAGGAGCTCACCCTGTCATGCAGTGCTTGGGTCTTGAGCCTGGGCTGTCAGTTTTCCAGCTGACCCGCTCAGTATCTTTAATCGCTGAGCCACCAAACCCCTGTTTAAAATGTAGAAGATCACTTATATTATGTTCATACAAAATTTAAAACAACAAAGTTATTATTGAAGTAATTATAGAGCCAGTTTTCAGTATTTTGATGTGGCAGATCATTTTTCTCAGTTTCTGTGGTTTGGGGTAGTATCAAAAGTAATAAAAGGCTTTTATTTATTTTATTCACCTATCTTATGAACCATAACCTCATGCAGCTTAAAAACAGCAATAAAGACAGTAAAAACATAACTATCATAAAACTCTCAGTATCGCTGGAAAAAACACACTCCCAAACATCAACAGACAGCTTTACTGGGCTCTAGCCTCAGTCAATTCTACTCCAACATTTGTGGAAAAGGCAGGTCTTCTGGGCTTTCTAGAAAGCAAGGAGAGTAGGTGCCTGCCAGATCGCTGGGGGAAGGGTGTACCAAAGGGCAGGAGTAGCTATCAAGAAGGCACACTGCCTAGATACCACTAGATGACAACATTTAATGAAAGGGACCTGGAGTGTGACCATCCTATCTGACCTGAGAAAGGGCAAATACCTTGAGCGACGGGCAGTCAAGAAAAGCTTGCATTGTTCACTGAAGATCTTAAGTTTTTGCTGTCAGTGAATTCAAGAATATATGTAATTTTTGGCTCACCTGAAACTTAGTGCCGGCAGCTACTGTTACCCAGGGAAAGTTTCTGCTTTTTAGTGATGTTACTGTAGAACCTCCTAAACTTTCCAAAGAATGCCTTTTCCAGAATACAAATTTGAAATTCACTTAACTTGCCCAATTTGTAATGTGTAAACATTATTTATTAACCAGTTAAATTAATTGATCATAAAGTTTTAATAAGATGTGCCCTGAATTAGAAAATAAATATTTAATAAAGAAACTAACTTTAAAGATTATATGAATATATATGTTTATCTGCTTTTATTGCTTTTCTTAACTCTCCAGAGTAAAAGACCCAACTTTTACTAGGATTGCAGATGGTGCTCACTCACAACAATTGTCTTTTTAAAAAACATTTGGCTACTTGTTTTAAATGTTGTATAATTTTGGTTAGTCCTTCTTCCATTTATGCATAGCTTGCATTGATTCTAAGAAAGCTGAAAGAGTATATGGAATGGAAGATACATGATAGAAGCATAACTTGTGCCTGATTCGTAATACACATAAAACTGTTTTCAATATATTCCAGAATGTAACAGATACATAGATAAATAATATGAATTTATTACTAAATAAACACCTGCACAAGACATCTGTTTGATAAGCTTCTGGATAAGCTACTGTTGAACTCTTGGTCCTTTGGCTCTATTTCTATGGTGAGACAAAACAGCAAGTCTACAAATGTGACTCCCATGAAGCAAAAGGCTTTACCAAAGTAGCATTAAGAATATATGTGAAAAATGCACAATATTATCTGGCAACAGTGCAAAAGTACTGTGCTTAGGAGATGATGGCAGGCAATATAGACATTATAAATTGGAATCTAGATTTTATATCCTATATGATTAAGAAAAATTATAGCCTACTTTCCAGCACTAATATGTCACTCAGGATGGCTGATAAAAATTAGAGCTACTTGTACTTATAAAATGCTATTTTATAAGATTTTGAATATAATGAAATTAGGCAGCAAAAATTTGATAAATGTTTAAGATATTTTATTGTCTGATAAATATCAGAAAAGCAAACTACTTGATATTTTATGTAAAAAGCAAATCTTTGGATGATAAGGTAATAATGTTTATAGGTTAATTCATAAGGAACTTTTCTTAAACATACCTTATTGGAATGAAGTAGATTTTGTTAAAAGGCTTTCTTCTTGAATTACTTATTGAGGAGTAAGACGAGAGTAATGTCATTTGGAATCTCCCCTCCAACATCAAAATCTCAGCCCTCATATTCAGTAAATAGAATGCTGATTCCCAGCAAGAAATACTTAAGAGGCCATTAGATTCCAAGAGTAAAGGGGTGTGTGTGTGTCAAAATAATGAAAGCAGTATTATAATGCAAGCCCCATCTCTTTTTTCATTGTTTTGACAAAAGTAGCAGAAGATTGCAGATACCACTATTAAAGGCTGTTGATTTTCAGAGTAATACTTGGAGCAAGATTGCATAAATGAAATCATGTTTTTCTTTATTAAACCTATCTAATTTCCCCCATCTGGTAACTTTCTAAAGTGTTGAGTTTAATGAGGTTAGCTAAGGATAAACGTTAATATATTTGAAAGGTACTGGATTTAGAAAGTTTGTCTCTGTTTAAACTACCCCAGGGCTTCTGTATCTAGTTGAAGACAAGATATTCATTTAAAGTTCTGACAAACTCTGATGTTTGACTTTTAGATCTCCCTCACTGGATATCAAAACTTAACAATGAAGTGGAAATTGCATTCATAAATACATCTAAGGAGGTTTTCAGTAATCTGATTCATAGGCAACTGGACTTGCTTTGTTTTTCCTTGAAGATGTTTCGCTTCTCATTCAAGAACTGAAGAAGCTTCTTAGATGAGAAGCAAAACATCTTCAAGGAAAAACAAAGCAAGTCCAGTTGCCTTTTGAAAAAGCACCTTTGGGACTTTCATAAATACCTATGCAGACCAGATTTATGGATAGATGAAACCATGTATTTATAGTCTTTGTCACTTTCCCGTATTTTCCATTTTGTTTCTATTTTCATCTCCAGGAAAAAATAATTTAAGTAACTTTTTAAAATGTAAACTCGTACTGTGCTGGAATGTTTGGAAAATAAGGAAAATGTATATATACCTAAGATTCAATCCATGTGCTGATTTAGTATATATATGAATAAATGTGGTACAGTTGATATACCTTCCATAATCTATCTAGCTCATATCAAATGTAACAATGTGATAGATTTATTTAAAATAAATAAGATGCAAGATTTGTATTAGTATTTAAGTATTTAATTCCCCACTGTCCTGACCAGTATAAATAGAATCACAATTTAGTTGGTCTGTACAATGGAGAACATTAAGGTGCTATGCCAAGAGAGGCTCAGTAGGAACTATATAGCTGAGATTTCTGTGGTGTTGCTTGTTAACTATGTTGATTCAATATGTATTGCTTTTAAGTTAACAATTGTATGAAAAATTAATTAAAACTTGGTTATCCTACATACAATATTATAAACTTAGGTTATTACATTAATGACAACTAATGTAATCCAAAATTAGGCTTTTTCATATTTATATAGCTTTTGTATAATTCTCTATGCTACCTTTAATTGCTTTCCAACAGAATTATGTTTTGAAGTGGGTGGTGGATTGTTTGGAATAGATCTATATAATTAATTTCAGTGGATAAAGGTTGACATATAGCCAATAAAATTTACTTAGGAGCAGTACGGTAGTTGTTTAAAACTAGCTGTTAATTCTAGCTCCTTCTGAATACAAAATGCACATTTCAAATTTCAATTAATTCTAACTCTTTGGAAACATTAACATGTCTGAAATGTTAACCAAGGCATATTATGCTAAAAATGGAAATCTGCTTAAAGTTTAGTATTTTAATCAAGTAATTAAACTCTTTTAATGGAACAAACTCTTAAAATAAATTTGACGCTATGTATAATCTTTGTGTCTTAAAATTCATGGTTGTAGTGTAGAACTTTTTTAGGAATAAATGAGACAGGAAATAACATTCCATGGCTTTCTTTTTTTTTTTGCCACTGATGCTGCTTCAAGTGGTGTAATTGAGTGAAGATATTTAGAAAAAAGGGAGCAGATTAGACTTTTTTGAAATAGGATGGAAGAAACATCCCTGTTTGCTTAGAGCAGGGGTGTCAAACTGCTGGCCCGCGGGCCGGTTGTATCATACAGAGGCCGCGCCCACCCCAGCTCCAGCAATGCAAAAAAAGTCACGATACGTCATGACAGGTCACGTGACGTGGCGAGTTTGACACTAGTGGCTTAGAGTATTCCCGATACATTTTTAGCTTCCAGCCCAACTCTTAAATTGATCCGAAACATAACTACAATGAAAATAGCTAATCCTGTTTCATTTAAATAACTCTTCTTACCTTCAGTGTACTTGTGAGCATTGTACTATGCATTTCCCTAATACTGTGCTCTCCATCACTTCTTGAGCAGCAGAGAGAAGAAGAAAGATGTGGACTGATTGGCACCTGAAACAGCTTTATTCACTGTTTATTCACTGTTGGCAAACACACTATCTCTGTCCTTTCCACTTTTCAAGTGAAAGAATGGAAAGTATTGCTTCCTGCTGCGTTTGAAAGAGTTCTGTGGAGCTCCAAAAGCCTGTGTGGCTTAAAATCCCCATATTTGTTTGTTTGTTAAATTTATTGGCCACCCATCTTACAGAGGCTTATAATATTAAAAGATAAAACTATGAATAAAATTCTCCAAAAATATAAATATATTATTGAATATGAAGATTGTGATACCGGGATCACCGGCTGATGTTATCACCGGCTGATGTTATGCAACGCCAGGTCCGTGGTAAACAAGGCCCCCCTCATCCAAGATCTTATTCAAGAGGGGGGTGCGGACCTGGCAGGTATCACCGAGACCTGGCTAGGCACGGAAGGGGGAGTGCCCCTCGTCGACATCTGCCTGCCGGGTTTCCAGGTATTCCATCAGCCGAGGACCCGGGGTAGGGGCGGTGGGGTAGCGGTCATTATAAGGGAGAGCCTATGTCCGAGGGAGACCACTGTACCTCAGATAGACGTTGGGGAGTCCCTCCTTGTGAAGTGGGGGCAAGGAGTACAAGTGGGCCTGTTGATTATATACCTAGCTCCCTGCTATGTATCAACGGCCCTGCCTGAGTTGGCTGACGTAATAGCAGGGGTGGCGGTTGAGACCCCCAGACTTGTAGTCATGGGGGATTTCAATCTGCCATCAGCGGGCGAAACGGCGGCAGCTCGGGAGTTCTTGGCTTCCATGACGGCCTTGGACTTGACCCAATTAATTTATGCCCCCACTCACACGGGAGGACACACACTGGATCTAATTTTTGTCTCTGGCCAGTGGCAGAATGATCTGGAAACGGGGGAGGTAGTTATAGAGCCCCTGTCATGGTCAGATCATTCACTCCTTAAGATGGACTTACGGACCGCTCCCCCCCGCCGCAGGGAGTCGGAACCGCATAGATGGTTCCGTCCCAGGCGCCTGATGGACCCAGAGAGGTTCCGGACGGAGCTTGGGCCATATCCTGAGGATCTAGTTCACGACTCGGCTGAAAATCTGGCGGCGGCCTGGGAAGTGGCCGCTGCCGCAGCACTGGACCGAGTCGTGCCTTTGCGGCCTC
>NW_015387091.1:246710-252692 GCF_001527695.2 Protobothrops mucrosquamatus
ATTTTAATTTGATTTTAATTTGGTTTTTAACATAATTTTAAAAAGAAACGGCAAAAAAATCAATATTTCATTTTAATTGTATTTTAAACTTAGTATTTTGTATGGTTTGTCTGTTTTTTAACTTGCTGTAAGCCGCCCTGAGTCCGCTAGGAGAAGGGCGGGGTATAAATTGAATAAAACTAAAACTAAACTAAACTAATACCAACACATAGGAATATCTGTATAGCTATAGTGAATTAGCAAATCAGCTGACTGTTGAAAGCATTTCTGGAGGAGTTGGTGACTGCTGGGATCCTTCATTCTGTACAGCTTTGAGTTGCTTGTATATCTGAATTCTGCACCTGCTTTGCCCATATCACCAATTACCAACTGTACCAAGCCAATTTTGCCCTGGTGTTTCTTCTCTGTATCTTCTCTTTCTCTCTGTTGCATGACTTGACTGCAAGCTCTCATCTCAACATTCACGCCTTATGTGCCGAAAGTATTCTCTTCCTACACTTAAGTGCCAGTGTGGCCCAGCTACTACTGACTTAAAGTCTCACAGAAGGGAAAAGGGAAAGGAAAAACCTGTGTGGCAAGGCTATCTTTATAGACCTATTAGTTAGATCATGCAGTATTTAATAAATTTAATTTTACCTTGATTGATTGATTGATTTGATTTGATTAACAGTTAAGGTGGGGTATGCAGCCACATTTTCCAACAAAGCATTAGGATGAATGAAATAAGCATTTTATTGTCTAATAATGGCTGTGCAACTATACAATGCCAGGACATTATTGGTAAATAAAAAGGATGATGTTAGAGCTAACTTTGGTGTACTCCTGTTTCCAATTGATATATATTTAAAACAAAATGTGTAAGAAGAGATATACCCTTAAGTATATTGATGCCCATTGTACCACATAGCGGCCCTAATACTTGCTATGAAGAAAATTTATAGATAGGTTGGAAGTGATGGTTTTTAATATTTGCAATTTGTTAGGTCTGGTATTTTTAGCTTTTTAGATTGTTTCCAAAAATGCTAGCACTTTGATTAGGTTCAAACTGTTTGAAGTCTGTGTATGTTAACTGACTAGGGAAGAATTTTGTTTCTATTTGTTTAGTATAGACTTTTGAACTAGGTTCATTATGAATATAGTAGTTTTCTTTAACTTTTCAGTTGTAATTCTTTATGTTCTGTGTGTTTTTTTGTTGTTGTTCAAAGCTGGAAGTTGAAAATGAAGTCTTTTAGTAAAAGGTACAAGATTTATAAGATTTGAAGAGAAAGCAGAGTATATTAAAGAGCAAGTAGTTTACTGTTTGGTGATTTTGTCCCCCAAGTGGTAGAACCTCAGTATTGAAGGAGCAGTCCTAGTTCATGCACTTGGTAGATGCCTGTGGTATAGTGACACATAAGAGGACAAAAATGTAAAAGAAAGTACTTTAAGACAAAAGTTGAGAAAAATCATGTGACTGCATATTAGGCGCTTGACAATCAGCTTGTGTTTATGGCAGTTTTGAGTGTCCTTTGAACATGTGGCCACATTTGTTCCCAAAGACCGGCATTTACTTCAAGCTTTTGGCAAAACTGGCCTATAATGAACAATGTAATTACTTTACAACCGCAGTGTTCACTTTACAACAACAGCATTCATAGATTGTAAAATTGAGTGGGCCATGTGGATGATCCATTTTATTATCCATTTTTATGACAACTTAAACTATGATAGGCAGGATCCATTACAGTCAAAAGTCGAGGAGTACCATGTCAATAGCACCATATATATTCACAATGGATGACTACATACAAGAATGGCTTCCATATATCTCTATATATCTGTCTTTCTGTCTATCTACCTTCATTCATTGCAAATTTAAACATTCAGAGTATGATTTCATGGGGAAAATAATTAAAGAACTGAGTTTAGAAATATGAAAATTTTAAGTCTTATTAATATCAGTCAGTACAATGAAAAGGATGTTAGAAAGTAGTGTTTTTAGTGGATGTTTTCTTTTTTTTATGTTAAGTGATTTATGTTTAAATAATAAAATAAAGTAGTGGAATTGGCATTCAGCTCAAGAGTTTAAATTTTTTTTAAAAAAACCCTTTCCTTTTTTTGGTTAAAAATAAATCAGTATATTCTGCTTTTTAAGATTAATCCTTCCTCAGTGATATAATGAGCAGTAACTGTACAACTTTTTCAATTTCTTTGCCTACTTACACTGATGCTATATCTTTGCATTAACTTCTTAATTTTTCTCCTTTTTTAAAAACGTTTTTAAATAAAATGATTAAATTAAAAAAGGAAGAAAAGGGAAATAATATATTTTAAAATCATGACAGTGATTTAGAAACAATATTATTGGAACAGGTTCCCACAAGCAAAGTCAATGGAGAATTTGGCAGGAAAGATTGCAAGCCACTCTGGTAAGTTGCCCCACCTCACCTGGATTTCCTGTGTGCCATATCCAATTCCAGCAGCCTTTCCTTATATGCTTTGGCCTCCAGTCCCCTGATCATCTTTGTTGCTCTTCTCTGTACTCTTTCTAGAGCAGTGATGGCGAACCTTTTAGAGACCGAGTGCCCAAACTGCAACCCAAAACCCACTTATGCATCGTCGAGTGCCGGATGGGTGTGGCCCATTGGGTGGGTGTGGCCCATTGGGTGGGCGTGGCTGCGGTGGTAACGGCAGACTGGGTGGGACTAAAAAGTTCAATCAATCAATTCCAACTTTGCAAGATCTTTTTTTCCCCACGAGAAGTTGAAATTGAGTGATTGAACCTTTTTTTTTTTTTTGCACACAGCGGTGGAGGCCTAAAGCGAAAAGGTTTTATAAAACCCAGCTGAAGGCCTAGGACTGGGGCGACAGCGCGCGTGCCCACAGAGAGGGCTCCGAGTGCCGCCTCTGGCACCCGTGCCATAGGTTCGCCACCACTGTCTCAACATCTTTTTTACATTGTGGTGACCAAAACTGGATGCAGTATTCCAAGTGTGGCCTTACTAAGGCATTGTAAAGTGGTATTTTATCTTATCTCCTTATCTGGGTCTCTCACCACTTCAGACAATCCTTGTTCCAATTACCATCGTAATCCAAGGACCCACCTCTCTATGCTCCATTGTGTCTTTAACACTAGAGTATTCTGTTTAACAGTACCAAGTTTGAGTCTATGTGATTTGCAGAGAGTATCTTGTCTGCCTTTTTCTACGGTTAATGAAAATTCTGTATGCAGTAATTGCCAAGGGCTGAATTTGAATATTGTCAGAATTGATCCATTTAAGGATTTTTTTATTTTAACTGTCTTCAGTAGACTGTTTTCAGTAAACTAGTGGTAGATTGATGATATCCCTTTTCCTTAAAAGAGAAATCTAAAATCTTTGGAGCTTGCTGTTCAATGCAGCACATGCTCAGTAGAGAATATGTGGAAAATAACCCTTTAGTTATTTAATAGGTTTTAAGTTTGCATAAATTACAAAGGTATGGTTAAATAATTTAATACTTTTCTTGAAGACTTCAAAAGAGCAGCGTGTTGACTTAGTGGTGAAGACTCTTGCTCCCACTTGGAAGGTGAGAGTTCAATCCTAGGTAGCGGCAGATGTTTCTCTCCTAGGGCACAAAGAAAAAAAAAATCTGCTGCGAAGTCCACATGGCGTCAGGAAGGGCAACTGGCCAGTAAATGCTCAGGTCCATCCAGTCACCCTGACACTACCCTAAATTAAGGGATTACAGGATTGTAAAAAAGGAGTTTTTGAAGACTTCAAAAGTATTACTAGCAATATTACTACTGATGCACCGTATTAAATCCTAATGAAGAAACATTGGTCCATTTATGTTGCTGTAAATTAAATAGCCTTACAGGGTACTCCAGAGTAGATATTTAACTATCAATCTCTTCCATTTTTTCCACCAGTGCTTCCATCTAATACTTGTTGGCATCTCCTTACCAGTTGTGTATGAATTTTGTCCCAAATTTGAGACAAAATGAAATTTCATTTTATATTGTTTTAAAGGTTTCACTATTCAGATATTGATGTTGTTTTCCTTCAAGCCACAGTAATTTAAAGCCAATAAAGCTGCAGGAATGAGCTCTGCTTTTTTGACATGACTGGAGTTTATTGAACGGAGGAGGAGTGAGAATTGGGAAGAATTTGTTATGTATACATTGCTGCCAACTAGTAGGCAGGGCTAACTGCTGTTTTTTAATTCTGAAAAAGAGTTCATGCTTTCCTTTTCAAGGAGTTTGCCAAAAGCAAAAGTTGATATGTGCATTAGAAAGAACCCAGCCAAAGCCACAGAAATATATTTTACTGAGGTGGTGCTGGCTAATTGTAGGTATGTTAAATTGAAAAAAAAAGTTGCTTGTTTGCTGAAGTCAGGTCTTAGTTATGCAAACAAGCTGCAAAAAAGCTATTTAGCTGTTGCTTTCATTGTGTATTATATAAAAAAATTCTAATGTAGTTAAAGTTTCCCCCCCAAGAAAATCCTTTTCTGCTATAGTTTGGGAGAGGGGTTAGTAATATTTAACATAAATTACTAAGCTGCTTACTTTTAGGCCATTGTCTGACCTAATTATTTCATGATTTAATATCACTGGCTTGAAAAAATTAGAAGTGAAATATTTTCCAGTCATAGTTGGAGTTTAACAACTATATTGAATATTAATTGTATAATCTAATCATTCTGTATTTATATTTTTAACAAGATGCTGTCTTATTTTTTAATGTATTTATTTATTTATTTATTTATTTAATTTAATTTATATGCCGCCCTTCTCCCGACGGGACTCAGGGCGGCGCACAACATATTTAAAACAAAACATAAATACATTCCCCCCCCAATAAAACCGAATTAGATCAAATTTTAAAGTTGTGTCTCTGTCAAATTACTAAAAAATAAACCCCATATAAAATCCTCCCTAGGTCAGGTCCGCTTGCTGGAAGAGCCATGTCTTGAGGGCGCGACGGAAAGCAAGGAGATCCGGAATCATCCGGATCTCGGGGGGTAGTTCGTTCCAGAGGGTAGGGGCACCCACAGAGAAGGCCCTCCCCCTGGGGGTCGCCAGCTGACATTGCTTAGTTTATAATTTAGTTTATACATTATTGATACTGTAGAACTGCGTTAAAAATTATTTATACATGACATAGGCATTGGATATTTCCTGTCTTGATGAATGTCTGGCATACATATATATACTAACATTTGTCTAGTATTTTAAATCTATACTGTTGGTATTATTAGTATTATTAATTTCTCTCTGCCACTATGGAATCTGAGATATTGGAAGGCATGTTTGTCATCAGGCCTTGTCCTATAAATTTCTACCCTATATGTAAAAAGTCAGTATCATGAGTAGCTCAAACTGCCATAGCATATTGGATAGATTGTTCTCTTTTTCTGTTTCTATTTCTTGCTTAGAGAAATTTACCGAGATTCCAATCCTATTTGGGGCTGGAATTTCCATTGCTTATGATGTGGTCACTAGGTGAAACATCATATGATCAAATGGCAGTTTTGGTAGGTCATTAGATTAGAACTATGCTATTGTTAGATGAGGGTCTCATGCTTTTCTGACCCTACTATGCTTGACTTTACTATAATTCTCCCCACACTAACCTATCTCCGCCAATCTCTGCCCTTTTGGCCACCTGAACTCTGTTGCCCTGCTATGTTGCACTCTGTTGCTATCTCTATATTGATATATATATATATATATATATATATATATATATACCCTCTGGGGTCTCTTTGCCACTTTTCTCACCCCCTCTTTTACTTCCATCTTCCTCTCTTCCACTTCCTTTCCTTGAAGGAGACGAAGGATGACAACTGGATCGGAAGCGAGGAGGGGGAGCAAGAGGAGGGGGATAGGGAGCAGGGGGCAGTAGAACCAGTAACACAGCGAGAAAAGGGGAGTGTGGGGGGGGAGGAACGGGACACGGAGGACTCGTACGACCGGAGAAAGTGGGAAAAAGAGGGGCGGAGAGGAGAGGAAGAAGACAGAGA